>NW_027487506.1:0-5000 GCF_050908995.1 Andrena cerasifolii | reverse complement strand
GAACGACCGACCGACCGACCGACAGACCGACCGACGGACCGACTGACCGACTGACCGACTGACCGACCGACCGGTCGACCAACCGACCGACCGACAGACCGACCGACGGACTGACTGACCGACTGACCGACTGACCGACTGACCGACCGACCGGTCGACCGACCGACCGACCGACCGACCGACCGAACGACCGACCAACCGACCGACCGACGGACTGACTGACCGACTGACCGACCGACCGACCGACCGACCGACCGACCGACCGACCGACCGACCGACCGACCGACCGTCCGTCCGACCGACGGACTGACGGACCGACTGACCGACTGACCGACTGACCGACTGACCGACTGACCGACTGACCGACTGACCGACTGACCGACTGACCGACTGACCGACCGACCGACCGACGGACTGAATGACCGACTGACCGACCGACCGACCGACTGACTGACCGACTGACCGACTGACCGACCGACCGACCGACCGACCGACCGACCGACCGACCGACCGACCGTCCGTCCGACCGACGGACTGACGGACCGACTGACCGACTGACCGACCGACCGACCGACCGACCGACCGAACGACCAACCGACCGACCGACCGACCGACCGACCAACCGACCGACCGACGGACTGACTGACCGACTGACCGACTGACCGACTGACCGACCGACCGGCCGACCGACCGACCGACCGACTGACCGACTGACCGACCGACCGACCGACCGACCGACCGACGGACTGACCCACCGACCGACCGACCGACCGACCGACCGACCGACCGACCGACCGACCGACCGACCGACCGACCGACCGACCGACGGACTGACTGACTGACCGACTGACCGACCGACCGGCCGACGGACTGTCTGACCGACTGACCGACTGACCGACTGACCGACCGACCGGCCGACCGACCGACCGACCGACTGACCGACTGAGCGACCGAACGACCGACCGACCGACCGACCGACCGACCGACCGACCGACCGACCGACCGACCGTCCGACCGACCGACCGACCGACCGACGGACTGACTGATCAACTGACCGACTGACCTACGGACTGACTGACCGACTGACCGACTGACCGACTGACCGACCGACCGGCCGACCGACTGACCGACCGACTGACCGACTGACCGACCGACCGACCGACCGACCGACCGACCGACCGACCGACCGACCGACCGACCGACCGACCGACCGACGGACTGACTGACCGACTGAACGACTGACCGACCGACCGACCGACCGACGGACCGACGGACTGACTGACCGACTGACCGACAGACCGACCGACCGACCGAACGACTGACCGAACGACCGACCGACCGACGGACCGACTGACCGACTGACCGACCGACCGACCGAACGACCGACCGAACGACCGACCGACCGACCGACCGACGGACTGACTGACCGACTGACCGACCGACCGGCCGACCGACCGACCGACCGACCGTCGGACTGACTGATCGACTGACCGACTGACCGACCGACCGACCGACCGACCGACGGACTGACCGACTGACCGACCGACCGACCGACGGACTGACTGACCGACTGACCGACTGACCGACCGACCGACCGAACGACCGACCGAACGACCGACCGACCGACCGACCGACCGACGGACTGACTGACCGACTGACCGACTGACCGACTGACCGACTGAACGACTGACCGACCGACCGACCGACCGACCGACCGACTGAACGACCGACCGACCGACCGACCGACAGACCGACCGACGGACCGACTGACCGACTGACCGACTGACCGACCGACCGGTCGACCAACCGACCGACCGACAGACCGACCGACGGACTGACTGACCGACTGACCGACTGACCGACTGACCGACCGACCGGTCGACCGACCGACCGACCGACCGACCGACCGACCGAACGACCGACCAACCGACCGACCGACCGACGGACCGACCAACTGACCGACTGACCGACTGACCGACTGACCGACTGACCGACTGACCGACTGACCGACTGACCGACTGACCGACTGACCGACTGACCGACTGACCGAACGACCAACCGACCGACCGACCGACCGACCGACCGACCGACCGACCGACCGACCGACGGACTGACTGACCGACTGACCGACTGACCGACTGACCGACCGACCGACCGAACGACCAACCGACCGACCGACCGACCGACCGACCGACCGACCGACCGACCGACCGACGGACTGACTGACCGACTGACCGACTGACCGACTGACCGACCGACCGGCCGACCGACCGACCGACCGACTGACCGACTGAGCGACCGACCGACCGACCGACCGACCGACCGACCGACCGACCGACCGACCGACCGACCGACCGACGGACTGACTGACCAACTGACCGACCGACCGACCGACTGACCGACTGACCGACCGACCGACCGACCGACCGACCGACGGACTGACCCACCGACCGACCGACCGACCGACCGACCGACCGACCGACCGACCGACCGACCGACCGACCGACCGACCGACCGACCGACCGACCGACCGACCGACGGACCGACGGACTGACTGACCGACTGACCGACTGACCGACCGACCGACCGAACGACTGACCGAACGACCGACCGACCGACGGACCGACTGACCGACTGACCGACCGACCGACCGAACGACCGACCGAACGACCGACCGACCGACCGACCGACGGACTGACTGACCGACTGACCGACCGACCGGCCGACCGACCGACCGACCGACCGACGGACTGACTGATCGACTGACCGACTGACCGACCGACCGACCGACCGACCGACGGAATGACTGATCGACTGACCGACTGACCGACCGACCGACCGAACGACCGACCGACCGACCGACCGACCGACCGACCGTCCGTCCGACCGACGGACTGACGGACCGACTGACCGACTGACCGACTGACCGACTGACCGACCGACCGACCGACGGACTGACTGACCGACTGACCGACCGACCGACCGACTGACTGACCGACTGACCGACTGACCGACCGACCGACCGACCGACCGACCGACCGACCGACCGACCGACCGTCCGTCCGACCGACGGACTGACGGACCGACTGACCGACTGACGGACTGACCCACCGACCGACCGACCGACCGACCGACCGACCGACCGACCGACCGACCGACCGACCGACCGACCGACCGACCGACCGACCGACCGACCGACCGACCGACCGACCGACCGACCGACCGACCGACCGACGGACTGACTGACTGACCGACTGACCGACCGACCGGCCGACGGACTGACCGACTGACCGACCGACCGGCCGACCGACCGACCGACCGACTGACCGACTGAGCGACCGACCGACCGACCGACCGACCGACCGACCGACCGACCGACCGACCGAACGACCAACCGACCGACCGACCGACCGACCGACCAACCGACCGACCGACGGACTGACTGACCGACTGACCGACTGACCGACTGACCGACCGACCGGCCGACCGACCGACCGACCGACTGACCGACTGACCGACCGACCGACCGACCGACCGACCGACGGACTGACCCACCGACCGACCGACCGACCGACCGACCGACCGACCGACCGACCGACCGACCGACCGACCGACCGACCGACCGACCGACCGACCGACCGACCGACGGACTGACTGACTGACCGACTGACCGACCGACCGACTGACTGACCGACCGACCGACCGACCGACCGACCGACCGACCGACGGACTGGCTGACCGACTGACCGACTGACTGACTGACGGACTGACCGACCGACCGACCGACTGACTGACCGACCGACCGACCGACCGACCGACCGACCGACCGACCGACCGTCCGTCCGACCGACGGACTGACGGACCGACTGACCGACTGACCGACCGACCGACCGACCGACCGACCGAACGACCAACCGACCGACCGACCGACCGACCGACCGACCGACCGACCGACGGACTGACTGACCGACTGACCGACCGACCGACCGACCGACCGACCGACCGACCGACCGACCGACCGACCGACCGACCGACCGACCGACCGACCGACCGACCGACCGACCGACCGTCCGTCCGACCGACGGACTGACGGACCGACTGACCGACTGACCGACCGACCGACCGACCGACCGACCGACCGAACGACCGACCGACCGACCGAACGACCGACCGACCGACCGACCGACGGACTGACTGACCGACTGAACGACTGACCGACCGACCGACCGACCGACCGACGGACCGACGGACTGACTGACCGACTGACCGACTGACCGACCGACCGACCGAACGACTGACCGAACGACCGACCGACCGACGGACCGACTGACCGACTGACCGACCGACCGACCGAACGACCGACCGAACGACCGACCGACCGACCGACCGACGGACTGACTGACCGACTGACCGACCGACCGGCCGACCGACCGACCGACCGACCGACGGACTGACTGATCGACCGACCGACCGACCGACCGACCGACCGACCGACCGACCGACCGACCGACCGACCGACCGACCGACCGACGGACTGACTGACCGACTGACCGACTGACCGACCGACCGACCGAACGACCGACCGAACGACCGACCGACCGACCGACCGACCGACGGACTGACTGACCGACTGACCGACTGACCGACTGACCGACTGAACGACTGACCGACCGACCGACCGACCGACCGACCGACTGAACGACCGACCGACCGACCGACCGACAGACCGACCGACGGACCGACTGACCGACTGACCGACTGACCGACCGACCGGTCGACCAACCGACCGACCGACAGACCGACCGACGGACTGACTGACCGACTGACCGACTGACCGACTGACCGACCGACCGGTCGACCGACCGACCGACCGACCGACCGACCGACCGAACGACCGACCAACCGACCGACCGACCGACGGACCGACCAACTGACCGACTGACCGACTGACCGACTGACCGACTGACCGACTGACCGACTGACCGACTGACCGACTGACC
>NW_027487505.1:0-14906 GCF_050908995.1 Andrena cerasifolii | reverse complement strand
TAAATTAAAAATTTTTTAAAAATTTAAAATTTTTTTTTATTTTTTTTTAATTTTTTACAATTTTTTTTTAAATCTTTTCATATTTTTTAAATTTAAAAAAATTTATTTATTTTTGTTTTAAATTATTATTTTTTTAAATTTTTATTTGTTTATTTTTTTTTAATTTCTTTTATTTTTCTTTTAAATTTTTGTATATTTTTTTTATTTAAAAATTCTTTTTTTATTTTTTAAATTTTTTTATTTTAATTTTTTTAATTTTTTTAAAAAAATTTTGAAAATTTTTTAAAAATTTTTTGAAAATTTTTTAAATTTTTTTTAAATTTTTTTATATTTTTTAAAAAATTTTGTATATTTTTTTTATTTAAATTTTTTTTATATTTTATAATTTTTTTATTTTTTAAAATTTTTTTTAAACAAAATTTTGGAAATTTTTTGAACATTTTTTAAAATTTTTTTGAAAATTTAAAATTTTTTTTTTTTAATTTTTTAAAATTTTTTTAAAATTTTTATTTAACTTTTTTTAATTTTTTTTAAAAAAATTGAAAATTTAAAAAAAAAAATTTGAAAATTTAAAAAAAAATTTTTTTTAATTTTTGTTTAATTTTTTAAATTTTTTAATAAATTTTTTTTAAATTGAAAAATTTTTTGAAAATTTTTTAAAAATTTTTTGAAATTTTTTTTATATTTTTTAATTTTTTTAAATTTTTATTTAATTTTTAAAAAAAATTTTAAATTTTTTTTATATTTTTTAAATTTAAAAAAAAATTTCTTTATTTTTTATTTTATTTTAATTTAAAAAAAAATTATTTATTTTTGTTTTAATTTATTTTTTTTTAAGTTTTTATTTGTTTATTTTTTAAAATTTCTTTTATTTTTCTTTTAAATTTTTGTATATTTTTTTTTATTTTATTTTTTTTTATATTTTAAAATTTTTTTACTTTAATTTTTTTTTATTTTTTTAAAAAATTTGTTTTAATTTTTTAACAATTTTTAATTTTTTTTAAATTTTTATTTTTCTTTTATTTTACTTTTTTCATTTTTTAAAATTTTAAATGTTTTTTTTAATTTTCTTATAATTTTTTATTTTTTTTAATTTTTTAAAAAAAATTGAAAATTTTTAAAATTTTTTTTGAAAATTTTTAAAAATTTTTTTGAAAATTTAAAAAAAATTTTTTTTAATTTTTTTATATTTTTTAATTTTTTTTTAATTTTTATTTAATTTTTAAATTTTTTTTTTATTTTTTAAAATTTTTTTATATTTTTTAAATTTAAAAAAATTCTTTATTTTTTATTTCATTTTAATTTTAAAAAATTTTTATTTATTTTTGTTTTAAATTATTATTTTTTTTAATTTTTATTTGTTTATTTTTTTTTTAATTTCTTTTATTTTTCTTTTAAATTTTTGTATATTTTTTTTATTTAAATTTTTTTTATAATTTAAAATTTTTTTACTTTAATTTTTTTTCTTTTTTTTAAATTTGTTTTAATTTTTTAACAATTTTTAATTTTTATTTTAAATTTTTATTTTTCTTTTATTTTACTTTTTTAACTTTTTTAAATTTTAAATGTTTTTTTTTAATTTTCTCATAATTTTTTTATTTTTTTTTTAATTTTTAAATTTTTAAAATTTTTTTTTAAATTCTTTTAAAATTTTTTTTTATATTTTTAAATTTTTTTTTATATTTTTTTAAATTTTTTGAAAATTTTTAAAATTTTTTTGAAATTTTTTTTTAAATTTTTATTTAACTTTTTTTATTTTTTTTTAAATTTTTTAAAATTTTTTTGAAAATTTAAAAATTTTTTGAAAATTTAAAAATTTTTTTTTAATTTTTAAAAATTTTTTTTAAATTTTTATTTATTTTGTTTTATTTTTTTAATTTTTTTAAAAAGAAATTTGAAAATTTTTTAAAATTTTTTTGAAAATTTTTTAAAATTTTTTTGAAAATTTTTTAAAATTTTTTTTAAAATTTGTTTATATTTTTTACAAATTTTTAAAAAAATTTTTTATATTTTTTAAATTTAAAAAAAATTTCTTTATTTTTTATTTTATTTTAATTTTAAAATTTTTTTTATTTATTTTTGTTTTAAATTATTATTTTTTAAAATTTTTATTTGTTTATTTTTTTTAATTTCTTTTATTTTTTTTTTAATTTTTGTATATTTTTTTTTATTATAAATTTTTTTTATATTTTAAAATTTTTTTACATTAATTTTTTTTATTATTTTAAAAAAAAATTAAAATTTTGTAAAAATTTTTAAATTTGTTTTTAAATTTTTATTTTTCTTTTAAATTTTTGTATATTTTTTTTATTTAATTTTTTTTTTATTTTTTAAATTTTATTATTTTAATTTTTAAATTTTTTTATTTTATTTTTTTTTAATTTTTTTAAAAAAAAATTTGAAATTTTTTTAAAAATTTTTTGAAAATTTTTTAAATTTTTTTAAAATTTTTTTATATTTTTTAAAAATTTTTGTATATTTTTTTTATTTAATTTTTTTTATACTTTAAAATTTTTTTATTTTTTTAAATTATTTTAAAAAAAAATTTTGAAAATTTTTTAAAATTTTTTTTGAAATTTTTTTAAAATTTTTGAAAATTTTTTAAAATTTTTTAAAAATTTTTTTATATTTTTTACAAATTATTTTTAATTTTTAAACAATTTTTTTTAAATGTTTTAAAGAAAATTTTAATTTTTTTCTCAATTTTTTTTTAAAATTTTTATTTAATTTTTTTAAATTTAAAAAAAAATTTAAATTTTTTTTATTTTTTAAAAATTTTTTTTTGTTTATTTTTAAAATTTTTTTATAATTTTTTTTTAAATTTTTGTATATTTTTTTTATTTAATTTTTTTCTATATTTTAAAATTTTTTTATTTTTTTTAATTTTTTTAAAAAAAATTTTTTAATTTTTTTAAAAAAAATTTTGAAATTTTTTTGAAAATTTTGAAAATTTTTTGAAAATTTTTAAAATTTTTTTTGAAATTTTTTAAAATTTTTTTGAAAAATTAAAAAAAAATTTTTTAATTTTTTTATATTTTTAAATTTTTTTTAATTTTTATTTAATTTTTAAAATTTTTTTAAAATTAAATTATTTTTTTTATTTTTTTTAAATTTTTTACAAATTTTTTTTATTTTTTAATTTTAAAAAAAATTTATTTATTTTTGTTTTAAATTATTATTTTTTTAAATTTTTATTTGGTTATTTTTTTTAATTTCTTTTATTTTTCTTTTAAATTTTTGTTTTTTTTTATTTTAAAGTTTTTTTTATATTTTAAAATTTTTTTACTTTAATTTTTTTTATTTTTTTTAAAAATTTTTTAAAAAAATTTAAAAATTTTTTTGAAAATTTTAAAATTTTTTTATATTTTTTAAAAAATTTGTTTTAATTTTTTAACAATTTTTAAATATTTTTTTAAATTTTTATTTTTTTTAATTTTTAAAAATTTTTTTGAAAATTTTTAAAATTTTTTTAAATTTTTTTTTAACTTTTTAAAATTTTTTAAAATTTTCTTAAAATTTTTTTGAAAATTTTTTAAAAATTTTTTTTAAAAATTTTTTTAAAATTTTTTTTAAAAAATTTGTTTTAATTTCTTAACAATTTTTAAATTTTTTTAAAAAAATTTTATATTTGTTTTATTTTACTTTTTAAATTTTCTTAAAAATTTTGTTTTTTTTAATTTTCTTATAAATTTTTTATTTTTTTTTAATTTTTAAAATTTTTTTAAAATTTTTTAAAATTTTTTAAAAATTTTTTTGAAAATTTTTTAAAATTTTTTTGAAAATTTTTTTATATTTTTTAATTTTTTTTAATTTATATTTAATTTTTAAATTTTTTTAAAATTTAAAATGTTTTACAAATTTTTTAAAAATTTTTTAAATTTTTTAAAAAATTTTTAAATTTTTTAAACTTAAAAAAATTTCTTTATTTTTTATTTTATTTTAATTTTAAAAAAATTCTATTTATTTTTGTTTTAAATTATTATTTTTTAAATTTTTATTTGTTTATTTTTTTTAATTTCTTTTATTTTTCTTTTAAATGTTTGTATATTTTTTTTATTTTAATTTTTTTTATATTTTAAAATTTTTTACTTTAATTTTTTTATTTTTTTACTTTAATTTTTTTATTTTTTTAAAAAATTTGTTTTAATTTTTTAACAATTTTTAATTTTTTTTTAAAAATTTTTATTTTTCTTTTAAATTTTTGTATATTTTTTTTATTTAAAAATTCTTTTTTTATTTTTAAAATTTTTTTATTTTAATTTTTTTAAATTTTTTTTAAAATTTTGTTTTAAATTTTTTGAAAATTTTTAAAAATTTTTTTGAAAATTTTTTAAAATTTTTTTGAAAATTTTTGAAAATTTTTTTAAATTTTTTTTAAAATTTTTTTTTATATTTTTTATTTATTTTTTTTTAATTTTTGTTTAACTTTTTTTATTTTTTTTTAATTTTTAAAAATTTTTTTGAAAATTTTTTTAAATTTTTTTAAAAATTTTTTAAAACTTTTTTTGAAAATTTTTTAAAATTTTTTTAATTTTTTTATATTTTCTACAAATTTTTTAAAATTTTTTTTTTATTTTTTAAATTTAAAAAAATTTCTTTATTTTTTATTTTATTTTAATTTTAAAATTTTTTTTATTTATTTTTGTTTTAAATTATTTTTTTCTAGATTTTTAAAATTTTTTTTTTAAATTTTTATTTAACTTCTTTATTTTTTAAATTTTTTTTAAAAAAATTTGAAATTTTTTAAAAATTTTTTGAAAATTTTTTAAAATTTTTTGAAAATTTTTAAAATTTTTTTTAAAATTTTTTTTAATTTTATTTAATTTTTTAAATTTTTTTAAAATTTAAAATTTTTTTTTATTTTTTTTTAATTTTTTACAATTTTTTTTTAAATCTTTTCATATTTTTTAAATTTAAAAAAATTTATTTATTTTTGTTTTAAATTATTATTTTTTTAAATTTTTATTTGTTTATTTTTTTTTAATTTCTTTTATTTTTCTTTTAAATTTTTGTATATTTTTTTTATTTAAAAATTCTTTTTTTATTTTTTAAATTTTTTTATTTTAATTTTTTTAATTTTTTTAAAAAAAATTTTGAAAATTTTTTAAAAATTTTTTGAAAATTTTTTAAATTTTTTTTAAATTTTTTTATATTTTTTAAAAAATTTTGTATATTTTTTTTATTTAAATTTTTTTTATATTTTATAATTTTTTTATTTTTTAAAATTTTTTTTAAACAAAATTTTGGAAATTTTTTGAACATTTTTTAAAATTTTTTTGAAAATTTAAAATTTTTTTTTTTTAATTTTTTAAAATTTTTTTAAAATTTTTATTTAACTTTTTTTAATTTTTTTTAAAAAAATTGAAAATTTAAAAAAAAAAATTTGAAAATTTAAAAAAAAATTTTTTTTAATTTTTGTTTAATTTTTTAAATTTTTTAATAAATTTTTTTTAAATTGAAAAATTTTTTGAAAATTTTTTAAAAATTTTTTGAAATTTTTTTTATATTTTTTAATTTTTTTAAATTTTTATTTAATTTTTAAAAAAAATTTTAAATTTTTTTTATATTTTTTAAATTTAAAAAAAAATTTCTTTATTTTTTATTTTATTTTAATTTAAAAAAAAATTATTTATTTTTGTTTTAATTTATTATTTTTTTAAGTTTTTATTTGTTTATTTTTTAAAATTTCTTTTATTTTTCTTTTAAATTTTTGTATATTTTTTTTATTTTATTTTTTTTTATATTTTAAAATTTTTTTACTTTAATTTTTTTTTATTTTTTTAAAAAATTTGTTTTAATTTTTTAACAATTTTTAATTTTTTTTAAATTTTTATTTTTCTTTTATTTTACTTTTTTCATTTTTTAAAATTTTAAATGTTTTTTTTAATTTTCTTATAATTTTTTATTTTTTTTAATTTTTTAAAAAAAATTGAAAATTTTTAAAATTTTTTTTGAAAATTTTTAAAAATTTTTTTGAAAATTTAAAAAAAATTTTTTTTAATTTTTTTATATTTTTTAATTTTTTTTTAATTTTTATTTAATTTTTAAATTTTTTTTTTATTTTTTAAAATTTTTTTATATTTTTTAAATTTAAAAAAATTCTTTATTTTTTATTTCATTTTAATTTTAAAAAATTTTTATTTATTTTTGTTTTAAATTATTATTTTTTTTAATTTTTATTTGTTTATTTTTTTTTTAATTTCTTTTATTTTTCTTTTAAATTTTTGTATATTTTTTTTATTTAAATTTTTTTTATAATTTAAAATTTTTTTACTTTAATTTTTTTTCTTTTTTTTAAATTTGTTTTAATTTTTTAACAATTTTTAATTTTTATTTTAAATTTTTATTTTTCTTTTATTTTACTTTTTTAACTTTTTTAAATTTTAAATGTTTTTTTTTAATTTTCTCATAATTTTTTTATTTTTTTTTTAATTTTTAAATTTTTAAAATTTTTTTTTAAATTCTTTTAAAATTTTTTTTTATATTTTTAAATTTTTTTTTATATTTTTTTAAATTTTTTGAAAATTTTTAAAATTTTTTTGAAATTTTTTTTTAAATTTTTATTTAACTTTTTTTTATTTTTTTTTAAATTTTTTAAAATTTTTTTGAAAATTTAAAAATTTTTTGAAAATTTAAAATTTTTTTTTTAATTTTTAAAAATTTTTTTTAAATTTTTATTTATTTTGTTTTATTTTTTTAATTTTTTTAAAAAGAAATTTGAAAATTTTTTAAAATTTTTTTGAAAATTTTTTAAAATTTTTTTGAAAATTTTTTAAAATTTTTTTTAAAATTTGTTTATATTTTTTACAAATTTTTAAAAAAAATTTTTATATTTTTTAAATTTAAAAAAAATTTCTTTATTTTTTATTTTATTTTAATTTTAAAATTTTTTTTATTTATTTTTGTTTTAAATTATTATTTTTTAAAATTTTTATTTGTTTATTTTTTTTAATTTCTTTTATTTTTTTTTTAATTTTTGTATATTTTTTTTTATTATAAATTTTTTTTATATTTTAAAATTTTTTTACTTTAATTTTTTTTATTATTTTAAAAAAAAATTAAAATTTTGTAAAAATTTTTAAATTTGTTTTTAAATTTTTATTTTTCTTTTAAATTTTTGTATATTTTTTTTATTTAATTTTTTTTTTATTTTTTAAATTTTATTATTTTAATTTTTAAATTTTTTTATTTTATTTTTTTTAATTTTTTTAAAAAAAAATTTGAAATTTTTTTAAAAATTTTTTGAAAATTTTTTAAATTTTTTTAAAATTTTTTTATATTTTTTAAAAATTTTTGTATATTTTTTTTATTTAATTTTTTTTATACTTTAAAATTTTTTTATTTTTTTAAATTATTTTAAAAAAAAATTTTGAAAATTTTTTAAAATTTTTTTTGAAATTTTTTTAAAATTTTTGAAAATTTTTTAAAATTTTTTAAAAAAAATTTTTTAAAAATTTTTTATATTTTTTACAAATTATTTTTAATTTTTAAACAATTTTTTTAAATGTTTTAAAGAAAATTTTAATTTTTTTCTCAATTTTTTTTAAAATTTTTATTTAATTTTTTAAATTTAAAAAAAAATTTAAATTTTTTTTATTTTTTAAAAATTTTTTTTTGTTTATTTTTAAAATTTTTTTATAATTTTTTTTTAAATTTTTGTATATTTTTTTTATTTAATTTTTTTCTATATTTTAAAATTTTTTTATTTTTTTAATTTTTTTAAAAAAATTTTTAATTTTTTTAAAAAAAATTTTGAAATTTTTTTGAAAATTTTGAAAATTTTTTGAAAATTTTTTAAATTTTTTTTGAAATTTTTTAAAATTTTTTTGAAAAATTAAAAAAAAATTTTTAATTTTTTTATATTTTTAAATTTTTTTAATTTTTATTTAATTTTTAAAATTTTTTAAAATTAAATTATTTTTTTATTTTTTTTAAATTTTTTACAAATTTTTTTATTTTTTAATTTTAAAAAAAATTTATTTATTTTTGTTTTAAATTATTATTTTTTTAAATTTTTATTTGGTTATTTTTTTTAATTTCTTTTATTTTTCTTTTAAATTTTTGTTTTTTTTATTTTAAAGTTTTTTTTATATTTTAAAATTTTTTTACTTTAATTTTTTTTATTTTTTTTAAAAATTTTTTAAAAAATTTAAAAATTTTTTGAAAATTTTAAAATTTTTTTATATTTTTTAAAAAATTTGTTTTAATTTTTTAACAATTTTTAAATATTTTTTTAAATTTTTATTTTTTTAATTTTTAAAAATTTTTTTGAAAATTTTTAAAATTTTTTTAAATTTTTTTTTAACTTTTTAAAATTTTTTAAAATTTTCTTAAAATTTTTTTGAAAATTTTTTAAAAATTTTTTTTAAAAATTTTTTTAAAATTTTTTTTAAAAAATTTGTTTTAATTTCTTAACAATTTTTAAATTTTTTTAAAAAAATTTTATATTTGTTTTATTTTACTTTTTAAATTTTCTTAAAAATTTTGTTTTTTTTAATTTTCTTATAAATTTTTTATTTTTTTTTAATTTTTTAAAATTTTTTAAAATTTTTTAAAATTTTTTTAAAATTTTTTTGAAAATTTTTTAAAATTTTTTTGAAAATTTTTTTATATTTTTTAATTTTTTTTAATTTTTATTTAATTTTTAAATTTTTTTAAAATTTAAAATGTTTTACAAATTTTTTAAAAATTTTTTAAATTTTTTAAAAAATTTTTAAATTTTTTAAACTTAAAAAAATTTCTTTATTTTTATTTTATTTTAATTTTAAAAAAATTCTATTTATTTTTGTTTTAAATTATTATTTTTTAAATTTTTATTTGTTTATTTTTTTTAATTTCTTTTATTTTTCTTTTAAATGTTTGTATATTTTTTTTATTTTAATTTTTTTTATATTTTAAAATTTTTTACTTTAATTTTTTTATTTTTTACTTTAATTTTTTTATTTTTTTAAAAAATTTGTTTTAATTTTTTAACAATTTTTAATTTTTTTTAAAAATTTTTATTTTTCTTTTAAATTTTTGTATATTTTTTTATTTAAAAATTCTTTTTTTATTTTTAAAATTTTTTTATTTTAATTTTTTTAAATTTTTTTTAAAATTTTGTTTTAAATTTTTTGAAAATTTTTAAAAATTTTTTTGAAAATTTTTAAATTTTTTTTGAAAATTTAAAAGAAATTTTTTTTTAATTTTTTAAATTTTTTTTTAAATTTTTATTTAACTTTTTTATTTTTTTTAATTTTTTAAAATTTTTTTTAATTTTTTAAAATTTTTTTTTAATTTTTAAAATTTTTTAAAAATTTTTTTAAAATTTTTTTTTAAACAAATTGTTTTAATTTTTTAACAATTTTAAATTTTTTTTTTAATTTTTATTTTTCTATTATTTTACTTTTTTAATTTTTTTAAATTTTAATTTTTTTTAAATTTCTTATAATTTTTTTTTAAATTTTTTAAATTTTTAAAAATTTTTTTTAAATTTTTAAAATTTTTTAAAATTTTTTTAAATTTTTTTGAAAATTTTTTAATAATTTTTTGAAATTTTTTTAAAAATTTTTTGAAAATTTTTTAAAAATTTTCTGAAAATTTAAAAATTTTTTTTTTAATTTTTAAAATTTTTTTTAAATTTTTATTTATTTTTTTAATTTTTTTAAAAAGAAATTTGAAAATTTTTTAAAATTTTTTTGAAATTTTTTTTAAATTTTTTTGAAAATTTTTTAAAATTTTTTTAAAATTTTTTTATATTTTTTAAATTTAAAAAATTTCTTTATTTTTTATTTTATTTTAATTTTAAAATTTTTTTTATTTATTTTTGTTTTAAATTATTATTTTTTAAAATTTTTATTTGTTTATTTTTTTTCATTTCTTTTATTTTTCTTTTAAATTTTTGTATATTTTTTTATTTTAATTATTTTTTATATTTTAAAATTTTTTACTTTAATTTTTTTTATTTTTTTAAAAATTTTTTAAAAATTTTTTAAAAATTTAAAAATTTTTTTTTAATTTTTATTTTTCTTTTAAATTTTTGTATATTTTTTTTATTTAAAAATTCTTTTTTTATTTTTAAAATTTTTTTATTTTAATTTTTTTTAATTTTTTTAAAAAAAATTTTGAAAATTTTTTGAAAATTTTTAATTTTTTAAAAATTTTTTTATATTTTTTAAAAAATTTTGTATACTTTTTTATTTACATTTTTTTTATATTTCAAAATTTTTTTACTTTAATTTTTTTTATTTTTTTAAAAATTTTATAAAAATTTTAAAATTTTTTTAAATTTTTATTTTTCTTTAAATTTTTGTATATTTTTTTTATTTAAAAATTCTTTTTTTATTTTTTAAATTTTTTTATTTTAATTTTTTTTAATTTTTTTAAAAAAAATTTTGAAAATTTTTTAAAAATTTTTTGAAATTTTTTTTAATGTTTTTAAAATTTTTTTATATTTTTTAAAAATTTTTGTATATTTTTTTTATTTAAATTTTTTTATATTTTAAAATTTTTTTATTTTTTTAAATTTTTTTTAAAATTTTTTTTTAACTTTTTTGAAAATTTTTAAAAAATTTTTTGAAAATTTAAAAGAAAATTTTTTTTAATTTTTAAAAAATTTTTTTAAAATTTTTTTAAAGATTTTTTAAAATTTTTTTAAAGATTTTTAAAAATTCTTTTAAAAATTTTTTTAAAATTTATTTTAAAAAATTTGTTTTAATTTCTTAACAATTTTTAAATTTTTTTTAAATTTTATATTTGTTTTATTTTACTTTTTAAATTTTTTTAAACATTTTATATGTTTTTTTTAATTTTCTTATAAATTTTTCATTTTTTTTAATTTTTAAAATTTTTAAAAATTTTTTTAAATTTTTAAAATTTTTTAAAATTTTTTTTAAAATTTTTTGAAATTTTTTTTTTAATTTTTTTATATTTTTTAAATTTAAAAAAAATTTCTTTATTTTTTATTTTATTTTAATTTTAAAAAAATTTTATTTATTTTTGTTTTAAATTATTATTTTTTTTAATTTTTATTTGTTTATTTTTTTTAATTTCTTTTATTTTTCTTTTAAATTTTTGTATATTTTTTTTATTTAAATTTTTTTTATATTTTAAAATTTTTTTACTTTAATTTTTTTTATTTCTTTAAAAGTTTGTTTTAATTTTTTAACAATTTTTAATTTTTATTTTTCTTTTATTTTACTTTTTTAACTTTTTTAAATTTTAAATGTTTTTTTTTAATTTTCTTATAATTTTTTTTTTTTAAATTTTTAAATTTTTTAAAATTTTTTTTTTAAATTCTTTTAAAATTTTTTTTAATTTTTATTTAATTTTTTAAATTTTTTTAAAATTTAAATTTTTTTTTTAATTTTTTACAAATTTTTTTTTTAATTTTTTTATATTTTTTTAAAAAATTTGTTTTAATTTTTTAACAATTTTTAATTTTTATTTTTCTTTTATTTTACTTTTTTAACTTTTTTAATTTTTAAATGTTTTTTTTTATTTTCTTATAATTTTTTTATTTTTTTTTAATTTTTAAATTTTTTAAATTTTTTTTAAATTCTTTTAAATTTTTTTTTTAAATTTTTAAATTTTTTTTAAAATTTTTTGAAAATTTTAAAAATTTTTTTTGAAAATTTAAAAGAATTTTTTTTTTAATTTTAAAATTTTTTAAAATTTTTTTTAAATTTTTAAAATTTTTAAAATTTTTAAAAAAATTTTTTAAAATTTTTTTTAATGATTTTTTAAAATTTTTTTAAAATTTTTTTAAAATTTATTTTAAAAAATTTGTTTTAATTTCTTAACAATTTTTAAATTTTTTTTAAATTTTATATTTGTTTTATTTTACTTTTTAAATTTTTTTAAACATTTTATATGTTTTTTTTAATTTTCTTATAAATTTTTCATTTTTTTTAATTTTTAAAATTTTTAAAATTTTTTTTAAATTTTTAAAATTTTTTAAAATTTTTTTTAAATTTTTTTGAAATTTTTTTAAAAATTTTTTGAAAATTTTTTAAAAATTTTTTGAAAATTTTTTAAAATTTTTTTTTAAAAAAATTGTTTTAATTTTTTAAGAATTTTTTAATTTTTTTTTTTAATTTTTATTTTTCTTTTAAATTTTTGTATATTTTTTTTATTTAAAATTTTTTTTTATTTTTTAAATTTTTTATTTTCATTTTTTTTAATTTTTTTGAAAAAAAATTTTGAAAATTTTTTAAAAATTTTTTGAAATTTTTTTTTAATTTTTTAAAAATTTTTTTAAATTTTTTTATATTTTTTTAAAATTTTTGTATATTTTTTTATTTAATTTTTTTCATATTTCAAATTTTTTTAATTTTTAAATTTTTTTTTAAAAAAATTTTGAAAATTTTTTGAAAATTTTTTAAAAATTTTTTGAAAATTTTTTAAAAATTTTTTGAAAATTTTTTTATATTTTTTTTAAATTTTTGTATATTTTTTTTATTTTAATTTTTTTATATTTTAAAATTTTTTTATTTTTTTAATTTTTTTTTTAAAAATTTTGAAAATTTTTTTAAAATTTTTTAAAATTTTTTTAAATTTTTTTTGAAAATTTTTAAAAAATTTTTTTTAAAAATTTTTAAAAAATTTTTTTTAAAAATTTTTTTTAAATTTTTTTAAAAAATTTGTTTTAATTTCTTAACAATTTTTAAATTTTTTAAAAAAAATTTTATATTTGTTTTATTTTACTTTTTAAATTTTTTTAAAAATTTTATGTTTTTTTTTAATTTTCTTATAAATTTTTTATTTTTTTTTAATTTTTAAAATTTTTTTAAAATTCTTTAAAATTTTTAAATTTTTTAGAATTTTTTTAAAATTTTTTTTAAAATTTATTTTAAAAAATTTTATTTAATTTCTTAACAATTTTTAATTTTTTTTTTAAATTTTATATTTGTTTTATTTTACTTTTTAAATTTTTTTAAAAATTTTATGTTTTTTTTAATTTTCTTATAAATTATTTATTTTTTTTTAATTTTTAAAATTTTTTAAATTTTTTTTAACTTTTTAAAATTTTTTAAAATTTTTTTTAAATTTTTTTGAAAATTTTTTAAAATTTAAAATTTTTTACAAATTTTTTAAAAAATTTTTAAATTTTTTAAAAATTTTTTAAATTTTTTAAATTTAAAAAAATTTCTTTATTTTTTATTTTATTTTAAATTTAAAAAAATTCTATTTATTTTTGTTTTAAATTATTATTTTTTAAATTTTTATTTGTTTATTTTTTTTAATTTCTTTTATTTTTCTTTTAAATGTTTGTATATTTTTTTTATTTTAATTTTTTTTATATTTTAAAATTTTTTACTTTAATTTTTTTTATTTTTTTACTTTAATTTTTTTATTTTTTTAAAAAATTTGTTTTGATTTTTTAACAATTTTTAATTTTTTTTTAAAATTTTTATTTTTCTTTTATTTTACTTTTTTAATTTTTTTTATATTTTTTATTTAATTTTTTTTAAATTTTTTTAAAATTTTTTTAATTTTTTTAAAAATTTTTAAACATTTTTTGAATTTTTTTTTTAATTTTTTACAAAAATTATTTTAATTTTTTTTATATTTTTAAAATTTAAAGAAAAAATTTTTTAAATTTAAATTTTTTTAAATTTCCTTTTCTTTAATTTTTTTAAATTTAAAAAAATTAATTTTTTTTAAATTATTTCTTTTTATTTCAAAAAACGTTTTTTTAATTTTTTTAAATTTTATTTTTCCTTTATTTTAATCTTTAAATTTTTAAAATTTTTTTAAATTTTAAAAAAAAATTTTAATTTTTTTTATTTTTTAAAAATTTTTTTTTGTTTATTTTTTTAATTTTTTTATAATTTTTTTTTAAATTTTTGTATATTTTTTTTATTTAAATTTTTTTTATATTTTAAAATTTTTTTTAATTTTTTTAAAAAAAATTTTGAAATTTTTTGAAAATTTTGAAAATTTTTTGAAATTTTAAAAAATTTTTTTTTAATTTTTTAAATTTTTTTTTTAAATTTTTATTTAATTTTTTATTTTTTTTATTTTTTAAAAAAAATTTAAAAAATTTATAATTTTTTTGAAATTTTTTTAAAATTTTTTTTAATTTTTTTATATTTTTTACAAATTTTTTAAATTTTTTTTTATATTTTTTAAATTTAAAAAAAATTTCTTTATTTTTTATTTTATTTTAATTTTAAAAATTTTTTTATTTATTTTTGTTTTAAATTATTTTTTTTTTTAATTTTTTTAATTTTTTTTTTAAATTTTTACTTAACTTTTTTATTTTTTTAATTTTTTTAAAAAAAATTTGAAATTTTTTTAAAAATTTTTTGAAAATTTTTTTAAATTTTTTTTGAAAATTATTTAAAAATTTTTTGAAAATTTAAAAAAAAATTTTTTTAATTTTTTTATATTTTTTAATTTTTTTTTAATTTTTATTTAATTTTTTTAATTTTTTTAAAATTTAAATTTTTTTTTTAATTTTTTACAATTTTTTTATATTTTTTTTAAAAATTTGTTTTAATTTTTTAACAATTTTTAATTTTTATTTTATATTTTTATTTTTCTTTTATTTTACTTTTTTAACTTTTTTAAATTTTAAATGTTTTTTTTTAATTTTCTTATAATTTTCTTATTTTTTTTTTAATTTTTAAATTTTTAAATTTTTTTTTTAAATTCTTTTAAATTTTTTTTTTAAATTTTTAAAATTTTTTTTTAAATTTTTTGAAAATTTTTAAAAAATTTTTTGAAAATTTTTAAAATTTTTTTGAAAATTTAAAAGAACTTTTTTTTAAATTTTTAAAAATTTTTTTTTTAATTTTTATTTAACTTTTTTTATTTTTTTTTTAATTTTTTAAAATTTTTTTAAATTTTTTTTAAAAATTTTTTTTATAATTTTTATTTAATTTTTTTTAAATTTTTGTTTAACTTTTTTTAATTTTTAAAAT
>NW_027487504.1:0-14913 GCF_050908995.1 Andrena cerasifolii | reverse complement strand
TTTACTCGTTTTACTCGTTTTACTCGTTTTACTCGTTTTACTAGTTTTACTCGTTTTACTCGTTTTACTCGTTTTACTCGTTTTACTATTTTTACTCGTTTTACTCGTTTTACTAGTTTTACTCGTTATACTCGTTTTACTAGTTTTACTCGTTTTACTCGGTTTACTCGATTTACTCGTTTTACTAGTTTTACTAGTTTTGCTCGTTTTACTCGTTTTACTCGTTTTACACGTTTTACTCGTTTTATTCGTTTTACTCGTTTTACTCGTTTTACTCGTTTTACTCGTTTTACTCGTTTTACTCGTTTTACTCGTTTTACTCGTTTTACACGTTTTACTCGTTTTACACGTTTTACTCGTTTTACTCGTTTTACTCGTTTTGCTCGTTTTACTCGTTTTACTCGTTTTACTCGTTTTACTAGTTTTGCTCGTTTTACTCGTTTTACTCGTTTTACTAGTTTTACTCGTTTTACTCGTTTTACTCGTTTTACTCGTTTTACTATTTTTACTCGTTTTACTCGTTTTACTAGTTTTACTCGTTTTACTCGTTTTACTCGTTTTACTCGTTTTACTATTTTTACTCGTTTTACTCGTTTTACTAGTTTTACTCGTTATACTCGTTTTACTAGTTTTACTCGTTTTACTCGGTTTACTCGATTTACTCGTTTTACTAGTTTTACTAGTTTTGCTCGTTTTGCTCGTTTTACTCGTTTTACACGTTTTACTCGTTTTACTCGTTTTACTCGTTTTACTAGTTTTGCTCGTTTTACTCGTTTTACTCGTTTTACTCGTTTTACTCGTTTTACTCGTTTTACTCGTTTTACTCGTTTTACTCGGTTTACTCGTTTTACTCGTTTTACTCGGTTTACTCGTTTTACTCGTTTTACTCGTTTTACTCGTTTTACTCGTTTTACTCGTTTTACTATTTTTACTCGTTTTACTCGTTTTACTAGTTTTACTCGTTATACTCGTTTTACTAGTTTTACTCGTTTTACTCGTTTTACTCGTTTTACTCGTTTTACTCGTTTTACTCGTTTTACTCGTTTTACTCGTTTTACTCGTTTTACTCGTTTTACACGTTTTACTCGTTTTACACGTTTTACTCGTTTTACTCGTTTTACTCGTTTTGCTCGTTTTACTCGTTTTACTCGTTTTACTCGTTTTACTAGTTTTGCTCGTTTTACTCGTTTTACTCGTTTTACTAGTTTTACTCGTTTTACTCGTTTTACTCGTTTTACTATTTTTACTCGTTTTTCTCGTTTTACTAGTTTTACTCGTTATACTCGTTTTACTAGTTTTACTCGTTTTACTCGTTTTACTCGTTTTACTCGTTTTACTCGTTTTACTCGTTTTACTAGTTTTACTCGTTTTACTCGTTTTACTCGTTTTACTCGTTTTACTATTTTTACTCGTTTTACTCGTTTTACTAGTTTTACTCGTTATACTCGTTTTACTAGTTTTACTCGTTTTACTCGGTTTACTCGATTTACTCGTTTTACTAGTTTTACTAGTTTTGCTCGTTTTACTCGTTTTACTCGTTTTACACGTTTTACTCGTTTTATTCGTTTTACTCGTTTTACTCGTTTTACTCGTTTTACTCGTTTTACTCGTTTTACTCGTTTTACTCGTTTTACTCGTTTTACACGTTTTACTCGTTTTACACGTTTTACTCGTTTTACTCGTTTTACTCGTTTTGCTCGTTTTACTCGTTTTACTCGTTTTACTCGTTTTACTAGTTTTGCTCGTTTTACTCGTTTTACTCGTTTTACTAGTTTTACTCGTTTTACTCGTTTTACTCGTTTTACTATTTTTACTCGTTTTACTCGTTTTACTAGTTTTACTCGTTATACTCGTTTTACTAGTTTTACTCGTTTTACTCGTTTTACTCGTTTTACTCGTTTTACTCGTTTTACTCGTTTTACTCGTTTTACTAGTTTTACTCGTTTTACTCGTTTTACTCGTTTTACTCGTTTTACTCGTTTTACTATTTTTACTCGTTTTACTCGTTTTACTAGTTTTACTCGTTATACTCGTTTTACTAGTTTTACTCGTTTTACTCGGTTTACTCGATTTACTCGTTTTACTAGTTTTACTAGTTTTGCTCGTTTTACTCGTTTTACTCGTTTTACACGTTTTACTCGTTTTATTCGTTTTACTCGTTTTACTCGTTTTACTCGTTTTACTCGTTTTACACGTTTTACTCGTTTTACACGTTTTACTCGTTTTACTCGTTTTACTCGTTTTGCTCGTTTTACTCGTTTTACTCGTTTTACTCGTTTTACTAGTTTTGCTCGTTTTACTCGTTTTACTCGTTTTACTAGTTTTACTCGTTTTACTCGTTTTACTCGTTTTACTATTTTTACTCGTTTTACTCGTTTTACTAGTTTTACTCGTTATACTCGTTTTACTAGTTTTACTCGTTTTACTCGTTTTACTCGTTTTACTCGTTTTACTCGTTTTACTCGTTTTACTAGTTTTACTCGTTTTACTCGTTTTACTCGTTTTACTCGTTTTACTCGTTTTACTCGTTATACTCGTTTTACTAGTTTTACTCGTTTTACTCGGTTTACTCGATTTACTCGTTTTACTAGTTTTACTAGTTTTGCTCGTTTTACTCGTTTTACTCGTTTTACACGTTTTACTCGTTTTACTCGTTTTACTCGTTTTACTAGTTTTGCTCGTTTTACTCGTTTTACTCGTTTTACTCGTTTTACTAGTTTTGCTCGTTTTACTCGTTTTACTCGTTTTACTCGTTTTACTCGTTTAACTCGTTTTACTCGTTTTACTCGTTTTACTCGTTTTACTCGTTTAACTCGTTTTACTCGTTTTACTCGTTTTACCCGTTTTACTCGTTTTACTCGTTTTACTCGTTTTACTCGTTTTACTCGTTTTACTCGTTTTACTCGTTTTACTCGTTTTACTAGTTTTACTCGTTTTACTCGTTTTACTCGTTTTACTCGTTTTACTATTTTTACTCGTTTTACTCGTTTTACTAGTTTTCCTCGTTATACTCGTTTTACTAGTTTTACTCGTTTTACTCGGTTTACTCGATTTACTCGTTTTACTAGTTTTACTAGTTTTGCTCGTTTTACTCGTTTTACTCGTTTTACACGTTTTACTCGTTTTACTCGTTTTACTCGTTTTACTAGTTTTGCTCGTTTTACTCGTTTTACTCGTTTTACTCGTTTTACTCGTTTTACTCGTTTTACTCGTTTTACTCGTTTAACTCGTTTTACTCGTTTTACTCGTTTTACCCGTTTTACTCGTTTTACTCGTTTTACTCGTTTTACTCGTTTTACTCGTTTTACTCGTTTTACTCGTTTTACTCGTTTTACTCGTTTTACTCGTTTTACTAGTTTTACTAGTTTTACTCGTTTTACTCGTTTTACTCGTTTTACTATTTTTACTCGTTTTACTCGTTTTACTCGTTTTACTAGTTTTACTCGTTATACTCGTTTTACTAGTTTTACTCGGTTTACTCGGTTTACTCGATTTACTCGTTTTACTAGTTTTACTAGTTTTGCTCGTTTTACTCGTTTTACTCGTTTTACACGTTTTACTCGTTTTACTCGTTTTACTCGTTTTACTAGTTTTGCTCGTTTTACTCGTTTTACTCGTTTTACTCGTTTTACTAGTTTTGCTCGTTTTACTCGTTTTACTCGTTTTACTCGTTTTACTCGTTTTACTCGTTTTACTCGTTTAACTCGTTTTACTCGTTTTACTCGTTTTACTCGTTTTATTCGTTTTATTCGTTTTATTCGTTTTACTCGTTTTACTCGTTTTACTCGTTTTACTCGTTTTACTCGTTTCACTCGTTTCACTCGTTTTACTCGTTTTACTCGTTTTACTCGTTTTACTCGTTTTACTCGTTTTACACGTTTTACTCGTTTTACTCGTTTTACTCGTTTTACTAGTTTTGCTCGTTTTACTCGTTTTACTCGTTTTACTCGTTTTACTAGTTTTGCTCGTTTTACTCGTTTTACTCGTTTTACTCGTTTCACTCGTTTCACTCGTTTTACTCGTTTTACTCGTTTTACTCGTTTTACTCGTTTTACTCGTTTTACTCGTTTTACTCGTTTTACTCGTTTTACTCGTTTTACTAGTTTCACTCGTTTTACTCGTTTTACTAGTTTTACTCGTTTTACTCGTTTTACTCGTTTTACTATTTTTACTCGTTTTACTCGTTTTACTAGTTTTACTCGTTATACTCGTTTTACTAGTTTTACTCGTTTTACTCGGTTTACTCGATTTACTCGTTTTACTAGTTTTACTAGTTTTGCTCGTTTTGCTCGTTTTACTCGTTTTACACGTTTTACTCGTTTTACTCGTTTTACTCGTTTTACTAGTTTTGCTCGTTTTACTCGTTTTACTCGTTTTACTCGTTTTACTCGTTTTACTCGTTTTACTCGTTTTACTCGGTTTACTCGTTTTACTCGTTTTACTCGGTTTACTCGTTTTACTCGTTTTACTCGTTTTACTCGTTTTACTCGTTTTACTCGTTTTACTATTTTTACTCGTTTTACTCGGTTTACTCGTTTTACTCGTTATACTCGTTTTACTAGTTTTACTCGTTTTACTCGTTTTACTCGTTTTACTCGTTTTACTCGTTTTACTAGTTTTACTCGTTTTACTCGTTTTACTCGTTTTACTCGTTTTACTCGTTTTACTCGTTTTACTCGTTTTACACGTTTTACTCGTTTTACACGTTTTACTCGTTTTACTCGTTTTACTCGTTTTGCTCGTTTTACTCGTTTTACTCGTTTTACTCGTTTTACTAGTTTTGCTCGTTTTACTCGTTTTACTCGTTTTACTAGTTTTACTCGTTTTACTCGTTTTACTCGTTTTACTATTTTTACTCATTTTACTCGTTTTACTAGTTTTACTCGTTATACTCGTTTTACTAGTTTTACTCGTTTTACTCGTTTTACTCGTTTTACTCGTTTTACTCGTTTTACTCGTTTTACTAGTTTTACTCGTTTTACTCGTTTTACTCGTTTTACTCGTTTTACTATTTTTACTCGTTTTACTCGTTTTACTAGTTTTACTCGTTATACTCGTTTTACTAGTTTTACTCGTTTTACTCGGTTTACTCGATTTACTCGTTTTACTAGTTTTACTAGTTTTGCTCGTTTTACTCGTTTTACTCGTTTTACACGTTTTACTCGTTTTATTCGTTTTACTCGTTTTACTCGTTTTACTCGTTTTACTCGTTTTACTCGTTTTACTCGTTTTACTCGTTTTACTCGTTTTACACGTTTTACTCGTTTTACACGTTTTACTCGTTTTACTCGTTTTACTCGTTTTGCTCGTTTTACTCGTTTTACTCGTTTTACTCGTTTTACTAGTTTTGCTCGTTTTACTCGTTTTACTCGTTTTACTAGTTTTACTCGTTTTACTCGTTTTACTCGTTTTACTATTTTTACTCGTTTTACTCGTTTTACTAGTTTTACTCGTTATACTCGTTTTACTAGTTTTACTCGTTTTACTCGTTTTACTCGTTTTACTCGGTTTACTCGATTTACTCGTTTTACTAGTTTTACTAGTTTTGCTCGTTTTACTCGTTTTACTCGTTTTACACGTTTTACTCGTTTTACTCGTTTTACTCGTTTTACTAGTTTTGCTCGTTTTACTCGTTTTACTCGTTTTACTCGTTTTACTAGTTTTGCTCGTTTTACTCGTTTTACTCGTTTTACTCGTTTTACTCGTTTTACTCGTTTTACTCGTTTAACTCGTTTTACTCGTTTTACTCGTTTTACTCGTTTTATTCGTTTTATTCGTTTTATTCGTTTTACTCGTTTTACTCGTTTTACTCGTTTTACTCGTTTTACTCGTTTCACTCGTTTCACTCGTTTTACTCGTTTTACTCGTTTTACTAGTTTTACTCGTTATACTCGTTTTACTAGTTTTACTCGTTTTACTCGGTTTACTCGATTTACTCGTTTTACTAGTTTTACTAGTTTTGCTCGTTTTGCTCGTTTTACTCGTTTTACACGTTTTACTCGTTTTACTCGTTTTACTCGTTTTACTAGTTTTGCTCGTTTTACTCGTTTTACTCGTTTTACTCGTTTTACTCGATTTACTCGTTTTACTCGTTTTACTCGGTTTACTCGTTTTACTCGTTTTACTCGGTTTACTCGTTTTACTCGTTTTACTCGTTTTACTCGTTTTACTCGTTTTACTCGTTTTACTATTTTTACTCGTTTTACTCGGTTTACTCGTTTTACTCGTTATACTCGTTTTACTAGTTTTACTCGTTTTACTCGTTTTACTCGTTTTACTCGTTTTACTCGTTTTACTAGTTTTACTCGTTTTACTCGTTTTACTCGTTTTACTCGTTTTACTCGTTTTACTCGTTTTACTCGTTTCACACGTTTTACTCGTTTTACACGTTTTACTCGTTTTACTCGTTTTACTCGTTTTGCTCGTTTTACTCGTTTTACTCGTTTTACTCGTTTTACTAGTTTTGCTCGTTTTACTCGTTTTACTCGTTTTACTAGTTTTACTCGTTTTACTCGTTTTACTCGTTTTACTATTTTTACTCATTTTACTCGTTTTACTAGTTTTACTCGTTATACTCGTTTTACTAGTTTTACTCGTTTTACTCGTTTTACTCGTTTTACTCGTTTTACTCGTTTTACTCGTTTTACTAGTTTTACTCGTTTTACTCGTTTTACTCGTTTTACTCGTTTTACTATTTTTACTCGTTTTACTCGTTTTACTAGTTTTACTCGTTATACTCGTTTTACTAGTTTTACTCGTTTTACTCGGTTTACTCGATTTACTCGTTTTACTAGTTTTACTAGTTTTGCTCGTTTTACTCGTTTTACTCGTTTTACACGTTTTACTCGTTTTATTCGTTTTACTCGTTTTACTCGTTTTACTCGTTTTACTCGTTTTACTCGTTTTACTCGTTTTACTCGTTTTACTCGTTTTACACGTTTTACTCGTTTTACACGTTTTACTCGTTTTACTCGTTTTACTCGTTTTGCTCGTTTTACTCGTTTTACTCGTTTTACTCGTTTTACTAGTTTTGCTCGTTTTACTCGTTTTACTCGTTTTACTAGTTTTACTCGTTTTACTCGTTTTACTCGTTTTACTATTTTTACTCGTTTTACTCGTTTTACTAGTTTTACTCGTTATACTCGTTTTACTAGTTTTACTCGTTTTACTCGTTTTACTCGTTTTACTCGTTTTACTCGTTTTACTCGTTTTACTAGTTTTACTCGTTTTACTCGTTTTACTCGTTTTACTCGTTTTACTATTTTTACTAGTTTCACTCGTTTTACTCGTTTTACTAGTTTTACTCGTTTTACTCGTTTTACTCGTTTTACTATTTTTACTCGTTTTACTCGTTTTACTAGTTTTACTCGTTTTACTCGTTTTACTAGTTTTGCTCGTTTTACTCGTTTTACTCGTTTTACTCGTTTTACTAGTTTTGCTCGTTTTACTCGTTTTACTCGTTTTACTCGTTTTACTCGTTTAACTCGTTTTACTCGTTTTACTCGTTTTACTCGTTTTATTCGTTTTATTCGTTTTATTCGTTTTACTCGTTTTACTCGTTTTACTCGTTTTACTCGTTTTACTCGTTTCACTCGTTTCACTCGTTTTACTCGTTTTACTCGTTTTACTCGTTTTACTCGTTTTACTCGTTTTACTCGTTTTACACGTTTTACTCGTTTTACTCGTTTTACTCGTTTTACTAGTTTTGCTCGTTTTACTCGTTTTACTCGTTTTACTCGTTTTACTAGTTTTGCTCGTTTTACTCGTTTTACTCGTTTTACTCGTTTCACTCGTTTCACTCGTTTTACTCGTTTTACTCGTTTTACTCGTTTTACTCGTTTTACTCGTTTTACTCGTTTTACTCGTTTTACTCGTTTTACTCGTTTTACTAGTTTCACTCGTTTTACTCGTTTTACTAGTTTTACTCGTTTTACTCGTTTTACTCGTTTTACTATTTTTACTCGTTTTACTCGTTTTACTAGTTTTGCTCGTTTTACTCGTTTTACTCGTTTTACTCGTTTTACTAGTTTTGCTCGTTTTACTCGTTTTACTCGTTTTACTCGTTTTACTCGTTTAACTCGTTTTACTCGTTTTACTCGTTTTACTCGTTTTATTCGTTTTATTCGTTTTATTCGTTTTACTCGTTTTACTCGTTTTACTCGTTTTACTCGTTTTACTCGTTTCACTCGTTTCACTCGTTTTACTCGTTTTACTCGTTTTACTCGTTTTACTCGTTTTACTCGTTTTACTCGTTTTACACGTTTTACTCGTTTTACTCGTTTTACTCGTTTTACTAGTTTTGCTCGTTTTACTCGTTTTACTCGTTTTACTCGTTTTACTAGTTTTGCTCGTTTTACTCGTTTTACTCGTTTTACTCGTTTCACTCGTTTCACTCGTTTTACTCGTTTTACTCGTTTTACTCGTTTTACTCGTTTTACTCGTTTTACTCGTTTTACTCGTTTTACTCGTTTTACTCGTTTTACTAGTTTCACTCGTTTTACTCGTTTTACTAGTTTTACTCGTTTTACTCGTTTTACTCGTTTTACTATTTTTACTCGTTTTACTCGTTTTACTAGTTTTACTCGTTATACTCGTTTTACTAGTTTTACTCGTTTTACTCGGTTTACTCGATTTACTCGTTTTACTAGTTTTACTAGTTTTGCTCGTTTTGCTCGTTTTACTCGTTTTACACGTTTTACTCGTTTTACTCGTTTTACTCGTTTTACTAGTTTTGCTCGTTTTACTCGTTTTACTCGTTTTACTCGTTTTACTCGTTTTACTCGTTTTACTCGTTTTACTCGTTTTACTCGTTTTACTCGGTTTACTCGTTTTACTCGTTTTACTCGGTTTACTCGTTTTACTCGTTTTACTCGTTTTACTCGTTTTACTCGTTTTACTCGTTTTACTATTTTTACTCGTTTTACTCGTTTTACTAGTTTTACTCGTTATACTCGTTTTACTAGTTTTACTCGTTTTACTCGTTTTACTCGTTTTACTAGTTTTACTCGTTTTACTCGTTTTACTCGTTTTACTCGTTTTACTCGTTTTACTCGTTTTACTCGTTTTACACGTTTTACTCGTTTTACACGTTTTACTCGTTTTACTCGTTTTACTCGTTTTGCTCGTTTTACTCGTTTTACTCGTTTTACTCGTTTTACTAGTTTTGCTCGTTTTACTCGTTTTACTCGTTTTACTAGTTTTACTCGTTTTACTCGTTTTACTCGTTTTACTATTTTTACTCGTTTTACTCGTTTTACTAGTTTTACTCGTTATACTCGTTTTACTAGTTTTACTCGTTTTACTCGTTTTACTCGTTTTACTCGTTTTACTCGTTTTACTCGTTTTACTAGTTTTACTCGTTTTACTCGTTTTACTCGTTTTACTCGTTTTACTATTTTTACTCGTTTTACTCGTTTTACTAGTTTTACTCGTTATACTCGTTTTACTAGTTTTACTCGTTTTACTCGGTTTACTCGATTTACTCGTTTTACTAGTTTTACTAGTTTTGCTCGTTTTACTCGTTTTACTCGTTTTACACGTTTTACTCGTTTTATTCGTTTTACTCGTTTTACTCGTTTTACTCGTTTTACTCGTTTTACTCGTTTTACTCGTTTTACTCGTTTTACTCGTTTTACTCGTTTTACACGTTTTACTCGTTTTACACGTTTTACTCGTTTTACTCGTTTTACTCGTTTTGCTCGTTTTACTCGTTTTACTCGTTTTACTCGTTTTACTAGTTTTGCTCGTTTTACTCGTTTTACTCGTTTTACTAGTTTTACTCGTTTTACTCGTTTTACTCGTTTTACTATTTTTACTCGTTTTACTCGTTTTACTAGTTTTACTCGTTATACTCGTTTTACTAGTTTTACTCGTTTTACTCGTTTTACTCGTTTTACTCGTTTTACTCGTTTTACTCGTTTTACTCGTTTTACTAGTTTTACTCGTTTTACTCGTTTTACTCGTTTTACTCGTTTTACTATTTTTACTCGTTTTACTCGTTTTACTAGTTTTACTCGTTATACTCGTTTTACTAGTTTTACTCGTTTTACTCGGTTTACTCGATTTACTCGTTTTACTAGTTTTACTAGTTTTGCTCGTTTTACTCGTTTTACTCGTTTTACACGTTTTACTCGTTTTATTCGTTTTACTCGTTTTACTCGTTTTACTCGTTTTACTCGTTTTACACGTTTTACTCGTTTTACACGTTTTACTCGTTTTACTCGTTTTACTCGTTTTGCTCGTTTTACTCGTTTTACTCGTTTTACTCGTTTTACTCGTTTTACTAGTTTTACTCGTTATACTCGTTTTACTAGTTTTACTCGTTTTACTCGTTTTACTCGTTTTACTCGTTTTACTCGTTTTACTCGTTTTACTAGTTTTACTCGTTTTACTCGTTTTACTCGTTTTACTCGTTTTACTATTTTTACTCGTTTTACTCGTTTTACTATTTTTACTCGTTTTACTCGTTTTACTAGTTTTACTCGTTATACTCGTTTTACTAGTTTTACTCGTTTTACTCGGTTTACTCGATTTACTCGTTTTACTAGTTTTACTAGTTTTGCTCGTTTTACTCGTTTTACTCGTTTTACACGTTTTACTCGTTTTATTCGTTTTACTCGTTTTACTAGTTTTACTCGTTATACTCGTTTTACTAGTTTTACTCGTTTTACTCGGTTTACTCGATTTACTCGTTTTACTAGTTTTACTAGTTTTGCTCGTTTTACTCGTTTTACTCGTTTTACACGTTTTACTCGTTTTACTCGTTTTACTCGTTTTACTAGTTTTGCTCGTTTTACTCGTTTTACTCGTTTTACTCGTTTTACTCGTTTTACTCGTTTTACTCGTTTTACTCGTTTAACTCGTTTTACTCGTTTTACTCGTTTTACCCGTTTTACTCGTTTTACTCGTTTTACTCGTTTTACTCGTTTTACTCGTTTTACTCGTTTTACTCGTTTTACTCGTTTTACTCGTTTTACTAGTTTTACTAGTTTTACTCGTTTTACTCGTTTTACTCGTTTTACTATTTTTACTCGTTTTACTCGTTTTACTAGTTTTACTCGTTATACTCGTTTTACTAGTTTTACTCGTTTTACTCGGTTTACTCGATTTACTCGTTTTACTAGTTTTACTAGTTTTGCTCGTTTTACTCGTTTTACTCGTTTTACACGTTTTACTCGTTTTACTCGTTTTACTCGTTTTACTCGTTTTACTAGTTTTGCTCGTTTTACTCGTTTTACTCGTTTTACTCGTTTTACTAGTTTTGCTCGTTTTATTCGTTTTATTCGTTTTATTCGTTTTACTCGTTTTACTCGTTTTACTCGTTTTACTCGTTTTACTCGTTTCACTCGTTTCACTCGTTTTACTCGTTTTACTCGTTTTACTCGTTTTACTCGTTTTACTCGTTTTACTCGTTTTACACGTTTTACTCGTTTTACTCGTTTTACTCGTTTTACTAGTTTTGCTCGTTTTACTCGTTTTACTCGTTTTACTCGTTTTACTAGTTTTGCTCGTTTTACTCGTTTTACTCGTTTTACTCGTTTCACTCGTTTCACTCGTTTTACTCGTTTTACTCGTTTTACTCGTTTTACTCGTTTTACTCGTTTTACTCGTTTTACTCGTTTTACTCGTTTTACTCGTTTTACTAGTTTCACTCGTTTTACTCGTTTTACTAGTTTTACTCGTTTTACTCGTTTTACTCGTTTTACTATTTTTACTCGTTTTACTAGTTTTACTCGTTATACTCGTTTTACTAGTTTTACTCGTTTTACTCGGTTTACTCGATTTACTCGTTTTACTAGTTTTACTAGTTTTGCTCGTTTTGCTCGTTTTACTCGTTTTACACGTTTTACTCGTTTTACTCGTTTTACTCGTTTTACTAGTTTTGCTCGTTTTACTCGTTTTACTCGTTTTACTCGTTTTACTCGTTTTACTCGTTTTACTCGTTTTACTCGTTTTACTCGGTTTACTCGTTTTACTCGTTTTACTCGGTTTACTCGTTTTACTCGTTTTACTCGTTTTACTCGTTTTACTCGTTTTACTCGTTTTACTATTTTTACTCGTTTTACTCGTTTTACTAGTTTTACTCGTTATACTCGTTTTACTAGTTTTACTCGTTTTACTCGTTTTACTCGTTTTACTCGTTTTACTCGTTTTACTCGTTTTACTAGTTTTACTCGTTTTACTCGTTTTACTCGTTTTACTCGTTTTACTCGTTTTACTCGTTTTACTCGTTTTACACGTTTTACTCGTTTTACACGTTTTACTCGTTTTACTCGTTTTACTCGTTTTGCTCGTTTTACTCGTTTTACTCGTTTTACTCGTTTTACTAGTTTTGCTCGTTTTACTCGTTTTACTCGTTTTACTAGTTTTACTCGTTTTACTCGTTTTACTCGTTTTACTATTTTTACTCGTTTTACTCGTTTTACTAGTTTTACTCGTTATACTCGTTTTACTAGTTTTACTCGTTTTACTCGTTTTACTCGTTTTACTCGTTTTACTCGTTTTACTCGTTTTACTAGTTTTACTCGTTTTACTCGTTTTACTCGTTTTACTCGTTTTACTATTTTTACTCGTTTTACTCGTTTTACTAGTTTTACTCGTTATACTCGTTTTACTAGTTTTACTCGTTTTACTCGGTTTACTCGATTTACTCGTTTTACTAGTTTTACTAGTTTTGCTCGTTTTACTCGTTTTACTCGTTTTACACGTTTTACTCGTTTTATTCGTTTTACTCGTTTTACTCGTTTTACTCGTTTTACTCGTTTTACTCGTTTTACTCGTTTTACTCGTTTTACTCGTTTTACTCGTTTTACACGTTTTACTCGTTTTACACGTTTTACTCGTTTTACTCGTTTTACTCGTTTTGCTCGTTTTACTCGTTTTACTCGTTTTACTCGTTTTACTAGTTTTGCTCGTTTTACTCGTTTTACTCGTTTTACTAGTTTTACTCGTTTTACTCGTTTTACTCGTTTTACTATTTTTACTCGTTTTACTCGTTTTACTAGTTTTACTCGTTATACTCGTTTTACTAGTTTTACTCGTTTTACTCGTTTTACTCGTTTTACTCGTTTTACTCGTTTTACTCGTTTTACTCGTTTTACTAGTTTTACTCGTTTTACTCGTTTTACTCGTTTTACTCGTTTTACTATTTTTACTCGTTTTACTCGTTTTACTAGTTTTACTCGTTATACTCGTTTTACTAGTTTTACTCGTTTTACTCGGTTTACTCGATTTACTCGTTTTACTAGTTTTACTAGTTTTGCTCGTTTTACTCGTTTTACTCGTTTTACACGTTTTACTCGTTTTATTCGTTTTACTCGTTTTACTCGTTTTACTCGTTTTACACGTTTTACTCGTTTTACACGTTTTACTCGTTTTACTCGTTTTACTCGTTTTGCTCGTTTTACTCGTTTTACTCGTTTTACTCGTTTTACTAGTTTTGCTCGTTTTACTCGTTTTACTCGTTTTACTAGTTTTACTCGTTTTACTCGTTTTACTCGTTTTACTATTTTTACTCGTTTTACTCGTTTTACTAGTTTTACTCGTTATACTCGTTTTACTAGTTTTACTCGTTTTACTCGTTTTACTCGTTTTACTCGTTTTACTCGTTTTACTCGTTTTACTAGTTTTACTCGTTTTACTCGTTTTACTCGTTTTACTCGTTTTACTCGTTTTACTATTTTTACTCGTTTTACTCGTTTTACTAGTTTTACTCGTTATACTCGTTTTACTAGTTTTACTCGTTTTACTCGGTTTACTCGATTTACTCGTTTTACTAGTTTTACTAGTTTTGCTCGTTTTACTCGTTTTACTCGTTTTACACGTTTTACTCGTTTTATTCGTTTTACTCGTTTTACTCGTTTTACTCGTTTTACTCGTTTTACTCGTTTTACTCGTTTTACACGTTTTACTCGTTTTACACGTTTTACTATTTTTACTCGTTTTACTCGTTTTACTAGTTTTACTCGTTATACTCGTTTTACTAGTTTTACTCGTTTTACTCGGTTTACTCGATTTACTCGTTTTACTAGTTTTACTAGTTTTGCTCGTTTTACTCGTTTTACTCGTTTTACACGTTTTACTCGTTTTACTCGTTTTACTCGTTTTACTAGTTTTGCTCGTTTTACTCGTTTTACTCGTTTTACTCGTTTTACTAGTTTTGCTCGTTTTACTCGTTTTACTCGTTTTACTCGTTTTACTCGTTTAACTCGTTTTACTCGTTTTACTCGTTTTACTCGTTTTACTCGTTTAACTCGTTTTACTCGTTTTACTCGTTTTACCCGTTTTACTCGTTTTACTCGTTTTACTCGTTTTACTCGTTTTACTCGTTTTACTCGTTTTACTCGTTTTACTCGTTTTACTAGTTTTACTCGTTTTACTCGTTTTACTCGTTTTACTCGTTTTACTATTTTTACTCGTTTTACTCGTTTTACTAGTTTTACTCGTTATACTCGTTTTACTAGTTTTACTCGTTTTACTCGGTTTACTCGATTTACTCGTTTTACTAGTTTTACTAGTTTTGCTCGTTTTACTCGTTTTACTCGTTTTACACGTTTTACTCGTTTTACTCGTTTTACTCGTTTTACTAGTTTTGCTCGTTTTACTCGTTTTACTCGTTTTACTCGTTTTACTCGTTTTACTCGTTTTACTCGTTTTACTCGTTTAACTCGTTTTACTCGTTTTACTCGTTTTACCCGTTTTACTCGTTTTACTCGTTTTACTCGTTTTACTCGTTTTACTCGTTTTACTCGTTTTACTCGTTTTACTCGTTTTACTAGTTTTACTCGTTTTACTCGTTTTACTCGTTTTACTCGTTTTACTATTTTTACTCGTTTTACTCGTTTTACTAGTTTTACTCGTTATACTCGTTTTACTAGTTTTACTCGTTTTACTCGGTTTACTCGATTTACTCGT
>NW_027487502.1:0-14924 GCF_050908995.1 Andrena cerasifolii | reverse complement strand
GAGTGAAACGAGTTGAACGAGTAAAACGAGTACAACGAGTAAAACGAGTTAAACGAGTAAAACTAGTAAAACGAGTTGAACGAGTAAAACGAGTACAACGAGTGAAACGAGTAAAACGAGTAAAACGAGTAAAACCAGTAAAACGAGTAAAACCAGTAAAACGAGTAAAACGAGTAAAGCGAGTAAAACGAGTAAAACGAGTAAAACGAGCAAAACGAGTAAAACGAGCAAAACGAGTAAAACGAGCAAAACGAGTAAAACCAGTAAAACGAGCAAAACGAGTAAAACGAGCAAAACGAGCAAAACGAGTAAAACGAGCAAAACGAGTAAAACGAGCAAAACGAGTAAAACGAGCAAAACGAGTAAAACGAGCAAAACGAGTAAAACGAGTAAAACGAGTAAAACGAGTAAAACGAGTAAAACGAGTAAAACGAGTAAAACTAGTAAAACGAGTAAAACGAGTTGAACGAGTAAAACGAGTTGAACGAGTAAAACGAGTTGAACGAGTAAAACGAGTACAACGAGTGAAACGAGTAGAACGAGTGAAACGAGTTGAACGAGTAAAACGAGTACAACGAGTGAAACGAGTTGAACGAGTAAAACGAGTACAACGAGTGAAACGAGTTGAACGAGTAAAACGAGTACAACGAGTGAAACGAGTACAACGAGTGAAACGAGCAAAACGAGTGAAACGAGTAAAACGAGTGAAACGAGTAAAACGAGTGAAACGAGTGAAACGAGCGAAACGAGTAAAACGAGCAAAACGAGTAAAACGAGCAAAACGAGTAAAACGAGCAAAACGAGTAAAACGAGCAAAACGAGTAAAACGAGTAAAACGAGCAAAACGAGTAAAACGAGTAAAACGAGTAAAACGAGTAAAACGAGTAAAACGAGTAAAACGAGTAAAACGAGTAAAACGAGTAAAACGAGTAAAACGAGTAAAACGAGTAAAACGAGTAATACGAGTAATACGAGTAAAACGAGTAAAACTAGTAAAACTAGTAAAACGAGTAAAACGAGCAAAACGAGTAAAACGAGGAAAACGAGTAAAACGAGTAAAACGAGTAAAACGAGTTAAACGAGTAAAACTAGTAAAACGAGTAAAACGAGTTGAACGAGTAAAACGAGTACAACGAGTGAAACGAGTAAAACGAGTAAAACGAGTAAAACCAGTAAAACGAGTAAAACCAGTAAAACGAGTAAAACGAGTAAAGCGAGTAAAACGAGTAAAACGAGTAAAACGAGCAAAACGTGTAAAACGAGCAAAACGAGTAAAACGAGCAAAACGAGTAAAACGAGCAAAACGAGTAAAACGAGCAAAACGAGTAAAACGAGTAAAACGAGTAATACGAGTAATACGAGTAAAACGAGTAAAACGAGTAAAACGAGTAAAACGAGTAAAACGAGTAAAACGAGTAAAACGAGTAAAACGAGTAAAACGAGTAAAACGAGTAAAACGAGTAAGACGAGTAAAACGAGTAAAACGAGTAAAACGAGTAAAACGAGTAAAACGAGTAAAACGAGTAAAACGAGTAAAACGAGTAAAACGAGTAATACGAGTAATACGAGTAAAACGAGTAAAACTAGTAAAACGAGCAAAACGAGCAAACCGAGCAAAACGAGTAAAACGAGTAAAACGAGTAAAACGAGTAATACGAGTAATACGAGTAAAACGAGTAAAACTAGTAAAACGAGCAAAACGAGCAAAACGAGTAAAACGAGTAAAACGAGTAAAACGAGTAAAACGAGTAAAACGAGTAAAACGAGTAAAACGAGTAAAACGAGTAAAACGAGTTAAACGAGTAAAACTAGTAAAACGAGTAAAACGAGTTGAACGAGTTGAACGAGTACAACGAGTGAAACGAGTAAAACGAATATAACGAGTAAAACCAGTAAAACGAGTAAAACGAGTAAAACGAGTAAAACGAGTAAAACGAGTAAAACGAGTAAAACGAGTAAAACGAGTAAAACGAGTAAAACGACTAAAACGACTAAAACGAGTAAAACGAGTAAAACGAGTAAAACGAGTAAAACGAGTAAAACGAGTAAAACGAGTAAAACGAGTAAAACTAGTAAAACGAGTAAAACGAGTAAAACGAGTACAACGAGTGAAACGAGTACAACGAGTGAAACGAGCAAAACGAGTGAAACGAGTAAAACGAGTGAAACGAGTGAAACGAGTGAAACGAGCAAAACGAGTAAAACGAGCAAAACGAGTAAAACGAGCAAAACGAGTAAAACGAGTAAAACGAGTAAAACGAGTAAAACGAGTAAAACGAGTAAAACTAGTAAAACGAGTAAAACGAGTTGAACGAGTAAAACGAGTTGAACGAGTAAAACGAGTACAACGAGTGAAACGAGTAGAACGAGTGAAACGAGTTGAACGAGTAAAACGAGTACAACGAGTGAAACGAGTTGAACGAGTAAAACGAGTACAACGAGTGAAACGAGTTGAACGAGTAAAACGAGTACAACGAGTGAAACGAGTACAACGAGTGAAACGAGCAAAACGAGTGAAACGAGTAAAACGAGTGAAACGAGTAAAACGAGTGAAACGAGTGAAACGAGTGAAACGAGTGAAACGAGTGAAACGAGCAAAACGAGTAAAACGAGCAAAACGAGTAAAACGAGCAAAACGAGTAAAACGAGCAAAACGAGTAAAACGAGCAAAACGAGTAAAACGAGTAAAACGAGCAAAACGAGTAAAACGAGTAAAACGAGTAAAACGAGTAAAACGAGTAAAACGAGTAAAACGAGTAAAACGAGTAAAACGAGTAAAACGAGTAAAACGAGTAAAACGAGTAAAACGAGTAATACGAGTAATACGAGTAAAACGAGTAAAACTAGTAAAACTAGTAAAACGAGTAAAACGAGCAAAACGAGTAAAACGAGGAAAACGAGTAAAACGAGTAAAACGAGTAAAACGAGTTAAACGAGTAAAACTAGTAAAACGAGTTGAACGAGTAAAACGAGTACAACGAGTGAAACGAGTAAAACGAGTAAAACGAGTAAAACCAGTAAAACGAGTAAAACCAGTAAAACGAGTAAAACGAGTAAAGCGAGTAAAACGAGTAAAACGAGTAAAACGAGCAAAACGAGTAAAACGAGCAAAACGAGTAAAACGAGCAAAACGAGTAAAACCAGTAAAACGAGCAAAACGAGTAAAACGAGCAAAACGAGCAAAACGAGTAAAACGAGCAAAACGAGTAAAACGAGCAAAACGAGTAAAACGAGCAAAACGAGTAAAACGAGCAAAACGAGTAAAACGAGTAAAACGAGTAAAACGAGTAAAACGAGTAAAACGAGTAAAACGAGTAAAACTAGTAAAACGAGTAAAACGAGTTGAACGAGTAAAACGAGTTGAACGAGTAAAACGAGTACAACGAGTGAAACGAGTAGAACGAGTGAAACGAGTTGAGCGAGTAAAACGAGTACAACGAGTGAAACGAGTTGAACGAGTAAAACGAGTACAACGAGTGAAACGAGTTGAACGAGTAAAACGAGTACAACGAGTGAAACGAGTACAACGAGTGAAACGAGCAAAACGAGTGAAACGAGTAAAACGAGTGAAACGAGTAAAACGAGTGAAACGAGTGAAACGAGTGAAACGAGCAAAACGAGTAAAACGAGCAAAACGAGTAAAACGAGCAAAACGAGTAAAACGAGCAAAACGAGTAAAACGAGCAAAACGAGTAAAACGAGTAAAACGAGCAAAACGAGTAAAACGAGTAAAACGAGTAAAACGAGTAAAACGAGTAAAACGAGTAAAACGAGTAAAACGAGTAAAACGAGTAAAACGAGTAATACGAGTAATACGAGTAAAACGAGTAAAACTAGTAAAACTAGTAAAACGAGTAAAACGAGCAAAACGAGTAAAACGAGGAAAACGAGTAAAACGAGTAAAACGAGTAAAACGAGTTAAACGAGTAAAACTAGTAAAACGAGTAAAACGAGTTGAACGAGTAAAACGAGTACAACGAGTTGAACGAGTAAAACGAGTACAACGAGTAAAACGAGTAAAACGAGTAAAACGAGCAAAACGAGTAAAACGAGCAAAACGAGTAAAACGAGCAAAACGAGTAAAACCAGTAAAACGAGCAAAACGAGTAAAACGAGCAAAACGAGCAAAACGTGTAAAACGAGCAAAACGAGTAAAACGAGCAAAACGAGTAAAACGAGCAAAACGAGTAAAACGAGCAAAACGAGTAAAACGAGCAAAACGAGTAAAACGAGTAAAACGAGTAATACGAGTAATACGAGTAAAACGAGTAAAACGAGTAAAACGAGTAAAACGAGTAAAACGAGTAAAACGAGTAAAACGAGTAAAACGAGTAAAACGAGTAAAACGAGTAAAACGAGTAAAACGAGTAAAACGAGTAAGACGAGTAAAACGAGTAAAACGAGTAAAACGAGTAAAACGAGTAAAACGAGTAAACGAGTAAAACGAGTAAAACGAGTAAAACGAGTAATACGAGTAATACGAGTAAAACGAGTAAAACTAGTAAAACGAGCAAAACGAGCAAACCGAGCAAAACGAGTAAAACCAGTAAAACGAGTAAAACGAGTAAAACGAGTAAAACGAGTAAAACGAGTAAAACGAGTAAAACGAGTAAAACGAGTAAAACGAGTTAAACGAGTAAAACTAGTAAAACGAGCAAAACGACTAAAACGAGTAAAACGAGTAAAACGAGTAAAACGAGTAAAACGAGTAAAACGAGTAAAACGAGTAAAACGAGTAAAACGAGTAAAACGAGTAAAACGAGTAAAACGAGTAAAACGAGTAAAACGAGTAAAACGAGTACAACGAGTGAAACGAGTAAAACGAGTAAAACGAGTAAAACGAGTAAAACTAGTAAAACGAGTAAAACTAGTAAAACGAATTAAACTAGTAAAACGAGAAAAACGAGTAAAACGAGTAAAACGAGTGAAACGAGTGAAACGAGTAAAACGAGCAAAACGAGTAAAACGAGCAAAACGAGTAAAACGAGCAAAACGAGTAAAACGAGCAAAACGAGTAAAACCAGTAAAACGAGAAAAACGAGTAAATCGAGTAAAACGAGCAAAACGAGTAAAACGAGCAAAACGAGTAAAACGAGCAAAACGAGTAAAACGAGCAAAACGAGTAAAACGAGCAAAACGAGTAATACGAGTAATACGAGTAAAACGAGTAAAACGAGTAAAACGAGTAAAACGAGTAAAACGAGTAAAACGAGTAAAACGAGTAAAACGAGTAAAACGAGTAAAACGAGTAAAACGAGTAAAACGAGTAAAACGAGTAAAACGAGTAAAACGAGTAATACGAGTAATACGAGTAAAACGAGTAAAACGAGTAAAACTAGTAAAACGAGCAAAACGAGCAAAACGAGTAAAACGAGTAAAACGAGTAAAACGAGTAAAACGAGTAAAACGAGTAAAACGAGTAAAACGAGTAAAACGAGTAAAACGAGTAAAACGAGTTAAACGAGTAAAACTAGTAAAACGAGTAAAACGAGTTGAACGAGTTGAACGAGTCAAACGAGTACAACGAGTGAAACGAGTAAAACGAGTAAAACCAGTAAAACGAGTAAAACGAGTAAAACTAGTGAAAAGAGTAAAACGAGTGAAACGAGTAAAACGAGTAAAACGAGTGAAACGAGTGAAACGAGTGAAACGAGTAAAACGAGCAAAACGAGTAAAACGAGCAAAACGAGTAAAACGAGCAAAACAAGTAAAACGAGCAAAACGAGTAAAACGAGCAAAACGAGTAAAACCAGTAAAACGAGCAAAACGAGTAAACGAGCAAAACGAGCAAAACGAGTAAAACGAGCAAAACGAGTAAAACGAGCAAAACGAGTAAAACGAGCAAAACGAGTAAAACGAGGAAAACGAGTAAAACGAGGAAAACGAGTAAAACGAGTAAAACGAGTAAAACTAGTAAAACGAGTTAAAACGAGTAAAACGAGTAAAACGAGTAAAACGAGTAAAACGAGTAAAACGAGTAAAAGGAGTAAAACGAGTAAAACTAGTGAAAAGAGTAAAACGAGTGAAACGAGGAAAACGAGTGAAACGAGTAAAACGAATGAAACGAGTGAAACGAGTGAAACGAGTAAAACGAGCAAAACGAGTAAAACGAGCAAAACGAGTAAAACGAGCAAAACGAGTAAAACGAGCATAACGAGTAAAACGTGCAAAACGAGTAAAACGAGTAAAACTAGTGAAAAGAGTAAAACTAGTGAAAAGAGTAAAACGAGTGAGACGAGTAAAACGAGTGAAACGAGTGAAACGAGTAAAACGAGTGAAACGAGTAAAACGAGTGAAACGAGTAAAACGAGCGAAACGAGTAAAACGAGCGAAACAAGTAAAACGAGCGAAACGAGTAAAACGAGCGAAACGAGTAAAACGAGCGAAACGAGTAAAACGAGCGAAACGAGTAAAACGAGGAAAGCGAGAAAAACGAGTAAAACGAGCAAAACGACTAAAACGAGTAAAACGAGCGAAACGAGTAAAACGAGGAAAGCGAGTAAAACGAGTAAAACGAGCAAAACGACTAAAACGAGTAAAACGAGTAAAACGAGTAAAACGAGTAAAACGAGTAAACCGAGTAAAACGAGTAAAACGAGTAAAACGAGTAAAACGAGTAAAACGAGTAAAACGAGTAAAACGAGTACAACGAGTGAAACGAGTAAAACGAGTAAAACGAGTAAAACGAGTAAAACGAGTAAAACTAGTAAAACGAGTAAAACTAGTAAAACGAATTAAACTAGTAAAACGAGTAAAACGAGTAAAACGAGTAAAACGAGTGAAACGAGTGAAACGAGTGAAACGAGCAAAACGAGTAAAACGAGCAAAACGAGTAAAACGAGCAAAACGAGTAAAACGAGCAAAACGAGTAAAACCAGTAAAACGAGTAAAACGAGTAAATCGAGTATAACGAGCAAAACGAGTAAAACGAGTAAAACGAGCAAAACGAGTAAAACGAGTAAAACGAGTAAAACGAGTAAAACGAGTAAAACGAGTAAAACTAGTAAAACGAGTAAAACGAGTAAAACGAGTAAAACGAGTAAAACGAGTAAAACGAGTAAAACGAGTAAAACGAGTAAAACTAGTAAAACGAGTAAAACGAGTTGAACGAGTAAAACGAGTTGAACGAGTAAAACGAGTTGAACGAGTAAAACGAGTTGAACGAGTAAAACGAGTTGAACGAGTAAAACGAGTACAACGAGTGAAACGAGTTGAACGAGTAAAACGAGTACAACGAGTGAAACGAGCAAAACGAGTGAAACGAGTAAAACCAGTAAAACGAGTAAAACGAGTAAAACGAGTAAAACGAGTAAAACGAGTAAAACGAGTAAAACGAGCAAAACGAGTAAAACGAGCAAAACGAGTAAAACGAGCAAAACGAGTAAAACGAGCAAAACGAGTAAAACGAGCAAAACGAGCAAAACGAACAAAACGAGTAAAACGAGTAAAACGAGGAAAACGAGTAAAACGAGTAAAACGAGTAAAACGAGTAAAACGAGTAAAACGAGTAAAACGAGTAATACGAGTAATACGAGTAAAACGAGTAAAACTAGTAAAACGAGTAAAACGAGCAAAACGAGTAAAACGAGGAAAACGAGTAAAACGAGTAAAACGAGTAAAACGAGTTAAACGAGTAAAACTAGTAAAACGAGTTAAACGAGTAAAACGAGTAAAACGAGAAAAAGGAGTAAAACGAGTAAAACTAGTGAAAAGAGTAAAATTAGTGAAAAGAGTAAAACGAGTGAGACGAGTAAAATGAGGAAAGCGAGTAAAACGAGTAAAACGAGTAAAACGAGCAAAACGAGTAAAACGAGCAAAACGAGTAAAACGAGCAAAACGAGTAAAACGAGCAAAACGAGTAAAACGAGCAAAACGAGTAAAACGAGCAAAACGAGTAAAACGAGCAAAACGAGTAAAACGAGCAAAACGAGTAAAACGAGTAAAACGAGCAAAACGAGCAAAACGAACAAAACGAGTAAAACGAGTAAAACGAGGAAAACGAGTAAAACGAGTAAAACGAGTAAAACGAGTAAAACGAGTAAAACGAGTAAAACGAGTAATACGAGTAATACGAGTAAAACGAGTAAAACTAGTAAAACGAGTAAAACGAACAAAACGAGTAAAACGAGGAAAACGAGTAAAACGAGTAAAACGAGTAAAACGAGTAAAACGAGTAAAACGAGTAAAACGAGTAAAACGAGTAAAACGAGTAAAACGAGTAAAACGAGTAAAACGAGTAAAACTAGTAAAACGAGTAAAACGAGTTGAACGAGTAAAACGAGTTGAACGAGTAAAACGAGTACAACGAGTGAAACGAGCAAAACGAGTGAAACGAGTAAAACCAGTAAAACGAGTAAAACCAGTAAAACGAGTAAAACGAGTAAAACGAGCAAAACGAGTAAAACGAGCAAAACGAGTAAAACGAGCAAAACGAGTAAAACGAGTAAAACGAGTAAAACGAGTAAAACGAGTAAAACGAGTAAAACGAGTAAAACGAGTAAAACGAGTAAAACGAGTAAAACTAGTAAAACGAGTAAAACGAGTAAAACGAGTAAAACGAGTAAAACGAGTAAAACTAGTAAAACGAGTAAAACGAGTTGAACGAGTAAAACGAGTTGAACGAGTAAAACGAGTACAACGAGTGAAACGAGCAAAACGAGTAAAACTAGTAAAACGAGTAAAACGAGTTGAACGAGTAAAACGAGTACAACGAGTGAAACGAGTAAAACGAGTGAAACGAGTAAAACGAGTATAACGAGTAAAACCAGTAAAACGAGTAAAACGAGTAAAACGAGTAAAACGAGTTGAACGAGTAAAACTAGTAAAACGAGTAAAACTAGTAAAACGAGTTAAACGAGTAAAACGAGTAAAACGAGTAAAACGAGAAAAAGGAGTAAAACGAGTAAAACTAGTGAAAAGAGTAAAACTAGTGAAAAGAGTAAAACGAGTGAGACGAGTAAAACGAGGAAAGCGAGTAAAACGAGTAAAGCGAGTAAAACGAGTAAAACGAGCAAAACGAGTAAAACGAGCAAAACGAGTAAAACGAGCAAAACGAGTAAAACGAGCAAAACGAGTAAAACGAGCAAAACGAGTAAAACGAGCAAAACGAGTAAAACGAGCAAAACGAGTAAAACGAGCAAAACGAGTAAAACGAGTAAAACGAGTAAAACGAGTTAAACGAGTAAAACGAGTAAAACGAGTAAAACTAGTGAAAAGAGTAAAATTAGTGAAAAGAGTAAAACGAGTGAGACGAGTAAAACGAGGAAAGCGAGTAAAACGAGTAAAACGAGTAAAACGAGCAAAACGAGTAAAACGAGCAAAACGAGTAAAACGAGCAAAACGAGTAAAACGAGCAAAACGAGTAAAACGACTAAAACGAGGAAAACGAGTAAAACGAGTAAAACGAGTAAAACGAGTAAAACGAGTAAAACGAGTAAAACGAGTAAAACGAGTAAAACGAGTAAAACGAGTAAAACGAGTAAAACGAGTAAAACGAGCAAAACGAGTAAAACGAGCAAAACGAGTAAAACGAGCAAAACGAGCAAAACGAACAAAACGAGTAAAACGAGTAAAACGAGGAAAACGAGTAAAACGAGTAAAACGAGTAAAACGAGTAAAACGAGTAATACGAGTAATACGAGTAAAACGAGTAAAACTAGTAAAACGAGTAAAACGAGCAAAACGAGTAAAACGAGGAAAACGAGTAAAACGAGTAAAACGAGTAAAACGAGTTAAACGAGTAAAACTAGTAAAACGAGTTAAACGAGTAAAACGAGTAAAACGAGAAAAAGGAGTAAAACGAGTAAAACTAGTGAAAAGAGTAAAATTAGTGAAAAGAGTAAAACGAGTGAGACGAGTAAAACGAGGAAAGCGAGTAAAACGAGTAAAACGAGTAAAACGAGCAAAACGAGTAAAACGAGCAAAACGAGTAAAACGAGCAAAACGAGTAAAACGAGCAAAACGAGTAAAACGAGCAAAACGAGTAAAACGAGCAAAACGAGTAAAACGAGCAAAACGAGTAAAACGAGCAAAACGAGTAAAACGAGCAAAACGAGTAAAACGAGTAAAACGAGCAAAACGAGCAAAACGAACAAAACGAGTAAAACGAGTAAAACGAGGAAAACGAGTAAAACGAGTAAAACGAGTAAAACGAGTAAAACGAGTAAAACGAGTAAAACGAGTAATACGAGTAATACGAGTAAAACGAGTAAAACTAGTAAAACGAGTAAAACGAGCAAAACGAGTAAAACGAGGAAAACGAGTAAAACGAGTAAAACGAGTAAAACGAGTAAAACGAGTAAAACGAGTAAAACGAGTAAAACGAGTAAAACGAGTAAAACGAGTAAAACGAGTAAAACTAGTAAAACGAGTAAAACGAGTTGAACGAGTAAAACGAGTTGAACGAGTAAAACGAGTACAACGAGTGAAACGAGCAAAACGAGTGAAACGAGTAAAACCAGTAAAACGAGTAAAACCAGTAAAACGAGTAAAACGAGTAAAACGAGCAAAACGAGTAAAACGAGCAAAACGAGTAAAACGAGCAAAACGAGTAAAACGAGTAAAACGAGTAAAACGAGTAAAACGAGTAAAACGAGTAAAACGAGTAAAACGAGTAAAACGAGTAAAACGAGTAAAACTAGTAAAACGAGTAAAACGAGTAAAACGAGTAAAACGAGTAAAACGAGTAAAACGAGTAGAACGAGTAAAACGAGTTGAACGAGTAAAACGAGTTGAACGAGTAAAACGAGTACAACGAGTGAAACGAGCAAAACGAGTGAAACGAGTAAAACCAGTAAAACGAGTAAAACCAGTAAAACGAGTAAAACGAGTAAAACGAGCAAAACCAGTAAAACGAGCAAAACGAGTAAAACGAGCAAAACGAGTAAAACGAGCAAAACGAGTAAAACGAGCAAAACGAGTAAAACGAGCAAAACGAGTAAAACGAGTAAAACGAGTAAAACGAGTAAAACGAGTAAAACGAGTTAAACGAGTAAAACTAGTAAAACGAGTAAAACGAGTTGAACGAGTAAAACGAGTACAACGAGTGAAACGAGTAAAACGAGTGAAACGAGTAAAACGAGTATAACGAGTAAAACCAGTAAAACGAGTAAAACGAGTAAAACGAGTTGAACGAGTAAAACTAGTAAAACGAGTAAAACTAGTAAAACGAGTTAAACGAGTAAAACGAGTAAAACGAGTAAAACGAGAAAAAGGAGTAAAACGAGTAAAACTAGTGAAAAGAGTAAAACTAGTGAAAAGAGTAAAACGAGTGAGACGAGTAAAACGAGGAAAGCGAGTAAAACGAGTAAAGCGAGTAAAACGAGTAAAACGAGCAAAACGAGTAAAACGAGCAAAACGAGTAAAACGAGCAAAACGAGTAAAACGAGCAAAACGAGTAAAACGAGCAAAACGAGTAAAACGAGCAAAACGAGTAAAACGAGTAAAACGAGTAAAACGAGTTAAACGAGTAAAACGAGTAAAACGAGAAAAAGGAGTAAAACGAGTAAAACTAGTGAAAAGAGTAAAATTAGTGAAAAGAGTAAAACGAGTGAGACGAGTAAAACGAGGAAAGCGAGTAAAACGAGTAAAACGAGTAAAACGAGCAAAACGAGTAAAACGAGCAAAACGAGTAAAACGAGCAAAACGAGTAAAACGACTAAAACGAGGAAAACGAGTAAAACGAGTAAAACGAGTAAAACGAGTAAAACGAGTAAAACGAGTAAAACGAGTAAAACGAGTAAAACGAGTAAAACGAGTAAAACGAGTAAAACGAGTAAAACGAGTAAAACGACTAAAACGACTAAAACGAGTAAAACGAGTAAAACGAGTAAAACGAGTAAAACGAGTAAAACGAGTAAAACGAGTAAAACGAGTAAAACGAGTAAAACGAGTAAAACGAGTAAAACGAGTAAAACGAGTAAAACGAGTAAAACGAGTAAAACGAGTTGAACGAGTAAAACGAGTAAAACGAGTAAAACGAGTAAAGCGAGTAAAACGAGTAAAACGAGTAAAACGAGTAAAACGACTAAAACGACTAAAACGACTAAAACGAGTAAAACGAGTAAAACGAGTAAAACGAGTAAAACGAGTAAAACGAGTAAAACGAGTAAAACGAGTAAAACTAGTAAAACGAGTAAAACGAGTAAAACGAGTAAAACGAGTAAAACGAGAAAAAGGAGTAAAACGAGTAAAACTAGTGAAAAGAGTAAAACTAGTGAAAAGAGTAAAACGAGTGAGACGAGTAAAACGAGGAAAGCGAGTAAAACGAGTAAAACGAGCAAAACGAGTAAAACGAGCAAAACGAGTAAAACGAGCAAAACGAGTAAAACGAGCAAAACGAGTAAAACGAGCAAAACGAGTAAAACGAGTAAAACGAGTAAAACTAGTAAAACGAGTTAAACGAGTAAAACGAGTAAAACGAGAAAAAGGAGTAAAACGAGTAAAACTAGTGAAAAGAGTAAAATTAGTGAAAAGAGTAAAACGAGTGAGACGAGTAAAACGAGGAAAGCGAGTAAAACGAGTAAAACGAGTAAAACGAGCAAAACGAGTAAAACGAGCAAAACGAGTAAAACGAGCAAAACGAGTAAAACGAGCAAAACGAGTAAAACGAGTAAAACGAGTAAAACGAGTTAAACGAGTAAAACTAGTAAAACGAGTAAAACGAGTTGAACGAGTAAAACGAGTACAACGAGTGAAACGAGTAAAACGAGTGAAACGAGTAAAACGAGTAAAACGAGTAAAACGAGTAAAACGAGTAAAACGAGTAAAACGAGTAAAACGAGTAAAACTAGTAAAACGAGTAAAACTAGTAAAACGAGTAAAACGAGTAAAACGAGTAAAACGACTAAAACGAGGAAAACGAGTAAAACGAGTAAAACGAGTAAAACGAGTAAAACGAGTAAAACGAGTAAAACGAGTAAAACGAGTAAAACGAGTAAAACGAGTAAAACGAGTAAAACGAGTAAAACGAGTAAAACGAGTAAAACGAGTAAAACGAGTAAAACGAGTAAAACGAGTAAAACGAGTAAAACGAGTAAAACGAGTAAAACGAGTAAAACGAGTAAAACGAGTAAAACGAGTAAAACGAGTAAAACGAGTAAAACGAGTAAAACGAGTAAAACGAGTAAAACGAGTAAAACGAGTAAAGCGAGTAAAACGAGTAAAACGAGTAAAACGAGTAAAACGACTAAAACGACTAAAACGAGTAAAACGAGTAAAACGAGTAAAACGAGTAAAACGAGTAAAACGAGTAAAACGAGTAAAACGAGTAAAACTAGTAAAACGAGTAAAACGAGTAAAACGAGTAAAACGAGTAAAACGAGAAAAAGGAGTAAAACGAGTAAAACTAGTGAAAAGAGTAAAACTAGTGAAAAGAGTAAAATTAGTGAAAAGAGTAAAACGAGTGAGACGAGTAAAACGAGGAAAGCGAGTAAAACGAGTAAAACGAGTAAAACGAGCAAAACGAGTAAAACGAGCAAAACGAGTAAAACGAGCAAAACGAGTAAAACGAGCAAAACGAGTAAAACGAGCAAAACGAGTAAAACGAGCAAAACGAGTAAAACGAGCAAAACGAGTAAAACGAGTAAAACGAGGAAAACGAGTAAAACGAGTAAAACGAGTAAAACGAGTAAAACGAGTAAAACGAGTAAAACGAGTAAAACGAGTAAAAAGAGTAAAACGAGTAAAACGAGTAAAACGAGTAAAACGAGTAAAACGAGTAAAACGAGGAAAACGAGTAAAACGAGTAAAACGAGTAAAACGAGTAAAACGAGTAAAACGAGTAAAACGAGTAAAACGAGTAAAACGAGTAAAACGAGTAAAACGAGTAAAACGAGTAAAACGAGTAAAACGAGTAAAACGAGTAAAACGAGTAAAACGAGTAAAACGAGTAAAACGAGTAAAACGAGTAAAACGAGTAAAACGAGTAAAACGAGTAAAACGCGTAAAACTAGTAAAACGAGTAAAACGAGTAAAACGAGTTGAACGAGGAAAACGAGTAAAACGAGTAAAACGAGTAAAACGAGTAAAACGAGTAAAACGAGTAAAACGAGTAAAACGAGTAAAACGAGTAAAACGAGTAAAACGAGTAAAACGAGTAAAACGAGTAAAACGAGTAAAACGAGTAAAACGAGAAAAAGGAGTAAAACGAGTAAAACTAGTGAAAAGAGTAAAATTAGTGAAAAGAGTAAAACGAGTGAGACGAGTAAAACGAGGAAAGCGAGTAAAACGAGTAAAACGAGTAAAACGAGCAAAACGAGTAAAACGAGCAAAACGAGTAAAACGAGCAAAACGAGTAAAACGAGCAAAACGAGTAAAACGAGCAAAACGAGTAAAACGAGCAAAACGAGTAAAACGAGCAAAACGAGTAAAACGAGTAAAACGAGGAAAACGAGTAAAACGAGTAAAACGAGTAAAACGAGTAAAACGAGTAAAACGAGTAAAACGAGTAAAACGAGTAAAACGAGTAAAAAGAGTAAAACGAGTAAAACGAGTAAAACGAGTAAAACGAGTAAAACGAGCAAAACGAGTAAAACGAGCAAAACGAGTAAAACGAGCAAAACGAGTAAAACGAGCAAAACGAGTAAAACGAGCAAAACGAGTAAAACGAGTAAAACGAGGAAAACGAGTAAAACGAGTAAAACGAGTAAAACGAGTAAAACGAGTAAAACGAGTAAAACGAGTAAAACGAGTAAAACGAGTAAAACGAGTAAAAAGAGTAAAACGAGTAAAACGAGTAAAACGAGTAAAACGAGTAAAACGAGTAAAACGAGGAAAACGAGTAAAACGAGTAAAACGAGTAAAACGAGTAAAACGAGTAAAACGAGTAAAACGAGTAAAACGAGTAAAACGAGTAAAACGAGTAAAACGAGTAAAACGAGTAAAACGAGTAAAACGAGTAAAACGAGTAAAACGAGTAAAACGAG
>NW_027487501.1:0-14934 GCF_050908995.1 Andrena cerasifolii | reverse complement strand
TTGTTCGTTTGTTCGTTTGTTCGTTTGTTCGTTGGTTCGTTGGTTCGTTGGTTCGTTGGTTCGTTGGTTCGTTGGTTCGTTGGTTCGTTGGTTCGTTGGTTCGTTGGTTCGTTGGTTCGTTGGTTCGTTGGTTCGTTGGTTCGTTGGTTCGTTGGTTCGTTGGTTCGTTGGTTCGTTGGTTCGTTGGTTCGTTGGTTCGTTGGTTCGTTGGTTCGTTGGTTCGTTTGTTCGTTTGTTCGTTTGTTCGTTTGTTCGTTTGTTCGTTTGTTCGTTGGTTCGTTGGTTCGTTGGTTCTTTGGTTCGTTGGTTCGTTGGTTCGTTGGTTCGTTGGTTCGTTGGTTCGTTGGTTCGTTGGTTCGTTGGTTCGTTGGTTCGTTGGTTCGTTGGTTCGTTGGTTCGTTGGTTCGTTGCTTCGTTGGTTCGTTGGTTCGTTGGTTCGTTGGTTCGTTGGTTCGTTGGTTCGTTGGTTCGTTGGTTCGTTGGTTCGTTGGTTCGTTGGTTCGTTGGTTCGTTTGTTCGTTTGTTCGTTTGTTCGTTGGTTCGTTGGTTCGTTGGTTCGTTGGTTCGTTGGTTCGTTTGTTTCTTTGTTTCTTTCTTTCTTTGTTCGTTTGTTCGTTTGTTCATTTGTTCGTTTGTTCGTTTGTTCGTTTGATCGTTTGTTCGTTGGTTCGTTGGTTCGTTGGTTCGTTGGTTCTTTGGTTCGTTGGTTCGTTGGTTCGTTGGTTCGTTGGTTCGTTGGTTCGTTGGTTCGTTGGTTCGTTGGTTCGTTGGTTCGTTGGTTCGTTGGTTTGTTGGTTCGTTGGTTCGTTGGTTCGTTGCTTCGTTGGTTCGTTGCTTCGTTGCTTCGTTGGTTCGTTGGTTCGTTGGTTCGTTGGTTCGTTGGTTCGTTGGTTCGTTGGTTCGTTGGTTCGTTGGTTCGTTTGTTCGTTTGTTCGTTTGTTCGTTGGTTCGTTGGTTCGTTGGTTCGTTGGTTCGTTGGTTCGTTGGTTCGTTTGTTTCTTTGTTTCTTTCTTTCTTTGTTCGTTTGTTCGTTTGTTCATTTGTTCGTTTGTTCGTTTGTTCGTTTGATCGTTTGTTCGTTGGTTCGTTGGTTCGTTGGTTCGTTGGTTCGTTGGTTCGTTGGTTCGTTGGTTCGTTTGTTCGTTTGTTCGTTTGTTCGCTTGTTCGTTTGTTCGTTTGTTCGTTTGTTCGTTTGTTCGTTTGTTCGTTTGTTCGTTTGTTCGTTGGTTCGTTGGTTCGTTGGTTCGTTGGTTCGTTGGTTCGTTGGTTCGTTGGTTCGTTGGTTCGTTGGTTCGTTGGTTCGTTTGTTCGTTTGTTCGTTTGTTCGTTGGTTCGTTGGTTCGTTGGTTCGTTGGTTCTTTGGTTCGTTGGTTCGTTGGTTCGTTGGTTCGTTGGTTCGTTGGTTCGTTGGTTCGTTGGTTCGTTGGTTCGTTGGTTCGTTGGTTCGTTGGTTCGTTGGTTCGTTGGTTCGTTGGTTCGTTGGTTCGTTGGTTCGTTGGTTCGTTGGTTCGTTGGTTCGTTGGTTCGTTGGTTCGTTGGTTCGTCGTTGGTTCGTTGGTTCGTTGGTTCGTTGGTTCGTTGGTTCGTTGGTTCGTTGGTTCGTTGGTTCGTTGGTTCGTTGGTTCGTTGGTTCGTTGGTTCGTTGGTTCGTTTGTTCGTTTGTTCGTTTGATCGTTTGTTCGTTGGTTCGTTGGTTCGTTGGTTCGTTGGTTCGTTGGTTCGTTGGTTCGTTGGTTCGTTGGTTCGTTGGTTCGTTGGTTCGTTGGTTCGTTGGTTCGTTGGTTCGTTGGTTCGTTGGTTCGTTGGTTCGTTGGTTCGTTGGTTCGTTGGTTCGTTGGTTCGTTGGTTAGTTGGTTCGTTGGTTCGTTGGTTCGTTGGTTCGTTGGTTCGTTGGTTCGTTGGTTCGTTGGTTCGTTGGTTCGTTGGTTCGTTTGTTTCTTTGTTTCTTTCTTTCTTTGTTCGTTTGTTCGTTTGTTCATTTGTTCGTTTGTTCGTTTGTTCGTTGGTTCGTTGGTTCGTTGGTTCGTTGGTTCGTTGGTTCGTTGGTTCGTTGGTTCGTTGGTTCGTTGGTTCGTTGGTTCGTTGGTTCGTTGGTTCGTTGGTTCGTTGGTTCGTTGGTTCGTTGGTTCGTTGGTTCGTTGGTTCGTTGGTTCGTTGGTTCGTTGGTTCGTTGGTTCGTTGGTTCGTTGGTTCGTTGGTTCGTTGGTTCGTTGGTTCGTTGGTTCGTTGGTTCGTTGGTTCGTTGGTTCGTTGGTTCGTTGGTTCGTTGGTTCGTCGATTCGTTGGTTCGTTGGTCCGTTGGTTCGTTGGTTCGTTTGTTTCTTTGTTTCTTTCTTTCTTTGTTCGTTTGTTCGTTTGTTCATTTGTTCGTTTGTTCGTTTGTTCGTTTGTTCGTTTGTTCGTTTGTTCGTTTGTTCGTTGGTTCGTTGGTTCGTTGGTTCGTTGGTTCGTTGGTTCGTTGGTTCGTTGGTTCGTTGGTTCGTTGGTTCGTTGGTTCGTTGGTTCGTTTGTTCGTTTGTTCGTTTGTTCGTTGGTTTGTTGGTTCGTTGGTTCGTTGGTTCGTTGGTTCGTTTGTTTCTTTGTTTCTTTCTTTCTTTGTTCGTTTGTTCGTTTGTTCATTTGTTCGTTTGTTCGTTTGTTCGTTTGATCGTTTGTTCGTTGGTTCGTTGGTTCGTTGGTTCGTTGGTTCTTTGGTTCGTTGGTTCGTTGGTTCGTTGGTTCGTTGGTTCGTTGGTTCGTTGGTTCGTTGGTTCGTTGGTTCGTTGGTTCGTTGGTTCGTTGGTTTGTTGGTTCGTTGGTTCGTTGGTTCGTTGCTTCGTTGGTTCGTTGCTTCGTTGCTTCGTTGGTTCGTTGGTTCGTTGGTTCGTTGGTTCGTTGGTTCGTTGGTTCGTTGGTTCGTTGGTTCGTTGGTTCGTTGGTTCGTTTGTTCGTTTGTTCGTTTGTTCGTTGGTTTGTTGGTTCGTTGGTTCGTTGGTTCGTTGGTTCGTTTGTTTCTTTGTTTCTTTCTTTCTTTGTTCGTTTGTTCGTTTGTTCATTTGTTCGTTTGTTCGTTTGTTCGTTTGATCGTTTGTTCGTTGGTTCGTTGGTTCGTTGGTTCGTTGGTTCTTTGGTTCGTTGGTTCGTTGGTTCGTTGGTTCGTTGGTTCGTTGGTTCGTTGGTTCGTTGGTTCGTTGGTTCGTTGGTTCGTTGGTTCGTTGGTTTGTTGGTTCGTTGGTTCGTTGGTTCGTTGCTTCGTTGGTTCGTTGCTTCGTTGCTTCGTTGGTTCGTTGGTTCGTTGGTTCGTTGGTTCGTTGGTTCGTTGGTTCGTTGGTTCGTTGGTTCGTTGGTTCGTTTGTTCGTTTGTTCGTTTGTTCGTTGGTTCGTTGGTTCGTTGGTTCGTTGGTTCGTTGGTTCGTTGGTTCGTTTGTTTCTTTGTTTCTTTCTTTCTTTGTTCGTTTGTTCGTTTGTTCATTTGTTCGTTTGTTCGTTTGATCGTTTGTTCGTTGGTTCGTTGGTTCGTTGGTTCGTTGGTTCGTTGGTTCGTTGGTTCGTTGGTTCGTTGGTTCGTTTGTTCGTTTGTTCGTTTGTTCGCTTGTTCGTTTGTTCGTTTGTTCGTTTGTTCGTTTGTTCGTTTGTTCGTTTGTTCGTTTGTTCGTTTGTTCGTTTGTTCGTTTGTTCGTTTGTTCGTTTGTTCGTTTGTTCGTTTGTTCGTTGGTTCGTTGGTTCGTTGGTTCGTTGGTTCGTTGGTTCGTTGGTTCGTTGGTTCGTTGGTTCGTTGGTTCGTTGGTTCGTTGGTTCGTTGGTTAGTTGGTTCGTTGGTTCGTTGGTTCGTTGGTTCGTTGGTTCGTTGGTTCGTTGGTTCGTTGGTTCGTTGGTTCGTTGGTTCGTTGGTTCGTTGGTTCGTTGGTTCGTTGGTTCGTTTGTTCGTTTGTTCGTTTGTTCGTTTGTTCGTTTGTTCGTTGGTTCGATGGTTCGTTGGTTCGTTGGTTCGTTTGTTCGTTTGTTCGTTTGTTCGTTTGTTCGTTGGTTCGTTGGTTCGTTGGTTCGTTTGTTCGTTTGTTCGTTTGTTCGTTTGTTCGTTTGTTCTTTGGTTCGTTGGTTCGTTGGTTCGTTGGTTCGTTTGTTCGTTCGTTCGTTTGTTCATTTGTTCGTTGGTTCGTTGGTTCGTTGGTTCGTTGGTTCGTTGGTTCGTTGGTTCGTTGGTTCGTTGGTTCGTTGGTTCGTTGGTTCGTTGGTTCGTTGGTTCGTTGGTTCGTTGGTTCGTTGGTTCGTTGGTTCGTTGGTTCGTTGGTTCGTTGGTTCGTTGGTTCGTTGGTTCGTTGGTTCGTTGGTTCGTTGGTTCGTTGGTTCGTTGGTTCGTTGGTTCGTTGGTTCGTTGGTTCGTTGGTTCGTTGGTTCGTTGGTTCGTTGGTTCGTTGGTTCGTTGGTTCGTTGGTTCGTCGATTCGTTGGTTCGTTGGTCCGTTGGTTCGTTGGTTCGTTTGTTTCTTTGTTTCTTTCTTTCTTTGTTCGTTTGTTCGTTTGTTCATTTGTTCGTTTGTTCGTTTGTTCGTTTGTTCGTTTGTTCGTTTGTTCGTTTGTTCGTTGGTTCGTTGGTTCGTTGGTTCGTTGGTTCGTTTGTTCGTTTGTTCGTTTGTTCGTTGGTTCGTTGGTTCGTTGGTTCGTTGGTTCGTTGGTTCGTTGGTTCGTTGGTTCGTTGGTTCGTTGGTTCGTTGGTTCGTTGGTTCGTTGGTTCGTTGGTTCGTTGGTTCGTCGATTCGTTGGTTCGTTGGTCCGTTGGTCCGTTGGTTCGTTTGTTTCTTTGTTTCTTTCTTTCTTTGTTCGTTTGTTCGTTTGTTCATTTGTTCGTTTGTTCGTTTGTTCGTTTGTTCGTTTGTTCGTTTGTTCGTTTGTTCGTTGGTTCGTTGGTTCGTTGGTTCGTTGGTTCGTTGGTTCGTTGGTTCGTTGGTTCGTTGGTTCGTTGGTTCGTTGGTTCGTTGGTTCGTTGGTTCGTTGGTTCGTTGGTTCGTTGGTTCGTTGGTTCGTTGGTTCGTTGGTTCGTTGGTTCGTTTGTTTCTTTGTTTCTTTCTTTCTTTGTTCGTTTGTTCGTTTGTTCATTTGTTCGTTTGTTCGTTTGTTCGTTTGTTCGTTTGTTCGTTTGTTCGTTTGTTCGTTTGTTCGTTGGTTCGTTTGTTCGTTTGTTCGTTGGTTCGTTGGTTCGTTGGTTCGTTTGTTCGTTGGTTCGTTGGTTCGTTGGTTCGTTGGTTCGTTGGTTCGTTGGTTCGTTGGTTCGTTGGTTCGTTGGTTCGTTGGTTCGTTGGTTCGTTGGTTCGTTGGTTCGTTGGTTCGTTGGTTCGTTGGTTCGTTGGTTCGTTGGTTCGTTGGTTCGTTGGTTCGTTGGTTCGTTGGTTCGTTGGTTCGTTGGTTCGTCGATTCGTTGGTTCGTTGGTCCGTTGGTTCGTTGGTTCGTTTGTTTCTTTGTTTCTTTCTTTCTTTGTTCGTTTGTTCGTTTGTTCATTTGTTCGTTTGTTCGTTTGTTCGTTTGTTCGTTTGTTCGTTTGTTCGTTTGTTCGTTGGTTCGTTGGTTCGTTGGTTCGTTGGTTCGTTGGTTCGTGGGTTCGTTGGTTCGTTGGTTCGTTGGTTCGTTGGTTCGTTGGTTCGTCGATTCGTTGGTTCGTTGGTCCGTTGGTTCGTTGGTTCGTTTGTTTCTTTGTTTCTTTCTTTCTTTGTTCGTTTGTTCGTTTGTTCATTTGTTCGTTTGTTCGTTTGTTCGTTTGTTCGTTTGTTCGTTTGTTCGTTTGTTCGTTTGTTCGTTTGTTCGTTTGTTCGTTGGTTCGTTGGTTCGATGGTTCGTTGGTTCGTTGGTTCGTTGGTTCGTTGGTTCGTTGGTTCGTTGGTTCGTTGTTTCGGTGGTTCGTTTGTTTCTTTGTTTCTTTGTTTCTTTGTTCGTTTGTTTGTTTGATTGTTCGTTTGATCGTTTGTTCGTTTGTTCGTTTGTTCGTTTGTTCTTTGGTTCGTTGGTTCGTTGGTTCGTTGGTTCGTTTGTTCGTTCGTTCGTTTGTTCATTTGTTCGTTGGTTCGTTGGTTCGTTGGTTCGTTGGTTCGTTGGTTCGTTGGTTCGTTGGTTCGTTGGTTCGTTGGTTCGTTGGTTCGTTGGTTCGTTGGTTCGTTGGTTCGTTGGTTCGTTGGTTCGTTGGTTCGTTGGTTCGTTGGTTCGTTGGTTCGTTGGTTCGTTGGTTCGTTGGTTCGTTGGTTCGTTGGTTCGTTTGTTCGTTTGTTCGTTTGTTCGTTGGTTCGTTGGTTCGTTGGTTCGTTGGTTCGTTGGTTCTTTGGTTCGTTGGTTCGTTGGTTCGTTGGTTCGTTGGTTCGTTGGTTCGTTGGTTCGTTGGTTCGTTGGTTCGTTGGTTCGTTGGTTCGTTGGTTCGTTGGTTCGTTGGTTCGTTGGTTCGTTGGTTCGTTGGTTCGTTGGTTCGTTGGTTCGTTGGTTCGTTGGTTCGTTGGTTCGTTGGTTCGTTGGTTCGTTGGTTCGTTGGTTCGTTGGTTCGTTGGTTCGTTGGTTCGTTGGTTCGTTGGTTCGTTGGTTCGTTGGTTCGTTGGTTCGTTGGTTCGTTGGTTCGTTGGTTCGTTGGTTCGTTGGTTCGTTGGTTCGTCGATTCGTTGGTTCGTTGGTCCGTTGGTTCGTTGGTTCGTTTGTTTCTTTGTTTCTTTCTTTCTTTGTTCGTTTGTTCGTTTGTTCATTTGTTCGTTTGTGCGTTTGTTCGTTTGTTCGTTTGTTCGTTTGTTCGTTTGTTCGTTTGTTCGTTTGTTCGTTTGTTCGTTTGTTCGTTTGTTCGTTTGTTCGTTTGTTCGTTTGTTCGTTGGTTCGTTGGTTCGTTGGTTCGTTGGTTCGTTGGTTCGTTGGTTCGTTGGTTCGTTGGTTCGTTGGTTCGTTGGTTCGTTGGTTCGTTTGTTCGTTTGTTCGTTTGTTCGTTTGTTCGTTTGTTCGTTGGTTCGATGGTTCGTTGGTTCGTTGGTTCGTTGGTTCGTTGGTTCGTTGGTTCGTTGGTTCGTTGGTTCGTAGGTTCGCTGGTTCGTTGGTTCGTTGGTTCGTTGGTTCGTTGGTTCGTTGGTTCGTTGGTTCGTTGGTTCGTTGGTTCGTTTGTTTCTTTGTTTCTTTCTTTCTTTGTTCGTTTGTTCGTTTGTTCATTTGTTCGTTTGTTCGTTTGATCGTTTGTTCGTTGGTTCGTTGGTTCGTTGGTTCGTTGGTTCGTTGGTTCGTTGGTTCGTTGGTTCGTTGGTTCGTTTGTTCGTTTGTTCGTTTGTTCGCTTGTTCGTTTGTTCGTTTGTTCGTTTGTTCGTTTGTTCGTTTGTTCGTTTGTTCGTTTGTTCGTTTGTTCGTTTGTTCGTTTGTTCGTTTGTTCGTTTGTTCGTTTGTTCGTTTGTTCGTTTGTTCGTTGGTTCGTTGGTTCGTTGGTTCGTTGGTTCGTTGGTTCGTTGGTTCGTTGGTTCGTTGGTTCGTTGGTTCGTTGGTTCGTTGGTTCGTTGGTTAGTTGGTTCGTTGGTTCGTTGGTTCGTTGGTTCGTTGGTTCGTTGGTTCGTTGGTTCGTTGGTTCGTTGGTTCGTTGGTTCGTTGGTTCGTTGGTTCGTTGGTTCGTTTGTTCGTTTGTTCGTTTGTTCGTTTGTTCGTTTGTTCGTTGGTTCGATGGTTCGTTGGTTCGTTGGTTCGTTGGTTCGTTGGTTCGTTGGTTCGTTGGTTCGTTGGTTCGTTGGTTCGTTGGTTCGTTGGTTCGTTGGTTCGTTGGTTCGTTGGTTCGTTGGTTCGTTGGTTCGTTGGTTCGTTGGTTCGTTGGTTCGTTGGTTCGTTGGTTCGTTGGTTCGTTGGTTCGTTGGTTCGTTGGTTCGTTGGTTCGTTGGTTCGTTGGTTCGTTGGTTCGTCGATTCGTTGGTTCGTTGGTCCGTTGGTTCGTTGGTTCGTTTGTTTCTTTGTTTCTTTCTTTCTTTGTTCGTTTGTTCGTTTGTTCGTTTGTTCGTTTGTTCGTTTGTTCGTTTGTTCGTTTGTTCGTTTGTTCGTTGGTTCGTTGGTTCGTTGGTTCGTTGGTTCGTTTGTTCGTTTGTTCGTTTGTTCGTTGGTTCGTTGGTTCGTTGGTTCGTTGGTTCGTTGGTTCGTTGGTTCGTTGGTTCGTTGGTTCGTTGGTTCGTTGGTTCGTTGGTTCGTTGGTTCGTTGGTTCGTTGGTTCGTCGATTCGTTGGTTCGTTGGTCCGTTGGTCCGTTGGTTCGTTTGTTTCTTTGTTTCTTTCTTTCTTTGTTCGTTTGTTCGTTTGTTCATTTGTTCGTTTGTTCGTTTGTTCGTTTGTTCGTTTGTTCGTTTGTTCGTTTGTTCGTTGGTTCGTTGGTTCGTTGGTTCGTTGGTTCGTTGGTTCGTTGGTTCGTTGGTTCGTTGGTTCGTTGGTTCGTTGGTTCGTTGGTTCGTTGGTTCGTTGGTTCGTTGGTTCGTTGGTTCGTTGGTTCGTTGGTTCGTTGGTTCGTTGGTTCGTTGGTTCGTTGGTTCGTTTGTTTCTTTGTTTCTTTCTTTCTTTGTTCGTGTGTTCGTTTGTTCATTTGTTCGTTTGTTCGTTTGTTCGTTTGTTCGTTTGTTCGTTTGTTCGTTTGTTCGTTTGTTCGTTGGTTCGTTGGTTCGTTGGTTCGATGGTTCGTTTGTTCGTTTGTTCGTTTGTTCGTTGGTTCGTTGGTTCGTTGGTTCGTTGGTTCGTTGGTTCGTTGGTTCGTTGGTTCGTTGGTTCGTTGGTTCGTTGGTTCGTTGGTTCGTTGGTTCGTTGGTTCGTTGGTTCGTTGGTTCGTTGGTTCGTTGGTTCGTTGGTTCGTTGGTTCGTTGGTTCGTTGGTTCGTTGGTTCGTTGGTTCGTTGGTCCGTTGGTTCGTTGGTTCGTTGGTTCGTTGGTTCGTTGGTTCGTTGGTTCGTTGGTTCGTTGGTTCGTTGGTTCGTTGGTTCGTTGGTTCGTTGGTTCGTCGATTCGTTGGTTCGTTGGTCCGTTGGTTCGTTGGTTCGTTTGTTTCTTTGTTTCTTTCTTTCTTTGTTCGTTTGTTCGTTTGTTCATTTGTTCGTTTGTTCGTTTGTTCGTTTGTTCGTTTGTTCGTTTGTTCGTTTGTTCGTTGGTTCGTTGGTTCGTTGGTTCGTTGGTTCGTGGGTTCGTTGGTTCGTTGGTTCGTTGGTTCGTTGGTTCGTTGGTTCGTTGGTTCGTTGGTTCGTCGATTCGTTGGTTCGTTGGTCCGTTGGTTCGTTGGTTCGTTTGTTTCTTTGTTTCTTTCTTTCTTTGTTCGTTTGTTCGTTTGTTCATTTGTTCGTTTGTTCGTTTGTTCGTTTGTTCGTTTGTTCGTTTGTTCGTTTGTTCGTTTGTTCGTTTGTTCGTTTGTTCGTTGGTTCGTTGGTTCGATGGTTCGTTGGTTCGTTGGTTCGTTGGTTCGTTGGTTCGTTGGTTCGGTGGTTCGTTTGTTTCTTTGTTTCATTGTTTCTTTGTTCGTTTGTTTGTTTGATTGTTCGTTTGATCGTTTGTTCGTTTGTTCGTTTGTTCGTTTGTTCTTTGGTTCGTTGGTTCGTTGGTTCGTTGGTTCGTTTGTTCGTTCGTTCGTTTGTTCATTTGTTCGTTGGTTCGTTGGTTCGTTGGTTCGTTGGTTCGTTGGTTCGTTGGTTCGTTGGTTCGTTGGTTCGTTGGTTCGTTGGTTCGTTGGTTCGTTGGTTCGTTGGTTCGTTGGTTCGTTGGTTCGTTGGTTCGTTGGTTCGTTGGTTCGTTGGTTCGTTTGTTCGTTTGTTCGTTTGTTCGTTGGTTCGTTGGTTCGTTGGTTCGTTGGTTCGTTGGTTCTTTGGTTCGTTGGTTCGTTGGTTCGTTGGTTCGTTGGTTCGTTGGTTCGTTGGTTCGTTGGTTCGTTGGTTCGTTGGTTCGTTGGTTCGTTGGTTCGTTGGTTCGTTGGTTCGTTGGTTCGTTGGTTCGTTGGTTCGTTGGTTCGTTGGTTCGTTGGTTCGTTGGTTCGTTGGTTCGTTGGTTCGTTGGTTCGTTGGTTCGTTGGTTCGTTGGTTCGTTGGTTCGTTGGTTCGTTGGTTCGTTGGTTCGTTGGTTCGTTGGTTCGTTGGTTCGTTGGTTCGTTGGTTCGTTGGTTCGTTGGTTCGTCGATTCGTTGGTTCGTTGGTCCGTTGGTTCGTTGGTTCGTTTGTTTCTTTGTTTCTTTCTTTCTTTGTTCGTTTGTTCGTTTGTTCATTTGTTCGTTTGTGCGTTTGTTCGTTTGTTCGTTTGTTCGTTTGTTCGTTTGTTCGTTTGTTCGTTTGTTCGTTTGTTCGTTTGTTCGTTTGTTCGTTTGTTCGTTGGTTCGTTGGTTCGTTGGTTCGTTGGTTCGTAGGTTCGCTGGTTCGTTGGTTCGTTGGTTCGTTGGTTCGTTGGTTCGTTGGTTCGTTGGTTCGTTGGTTCGTTGGTTCGTTGGTTCGTTGGTTCGTTGGTTCGTTGGTTCGTTGGTTCGTTGGTTCGTTGGTTCGTTGGTTCGTTGGTTCGTTGGTTCGTTGGTTCGTTGGTTCGTTGGTTCGTTGGTTCGTTGGTTCGTTGGTTCGTTGGTTCGTTTGTTCGTTTGTTCGTTTGTTCGTTTGTTCGTTTGTTCGTTTGTTCGTTTGTTCGTTGGTTCGTTGGTTCGTTGGTTCGTTGGTTCGTTGGTTCGTTGATTCGTTGGTTCGTTGGTTCGTTGGTTCGTTGGTTCGTTGGTTCGTTGGTTCGTTGGTTCGTTGGTTCGTTGGTTCGTTGGTTCGTTGGTTCGTTGGATCGTTGGTTCGTTGGTTCGTTGGTTCGTTGGTTCGTTGGTTCGTTGGTTCGTTTGTTCGTTTGTTCGTTTGTTCGTTTGTTCGTTTGTTCGTTGGTTCGTTGGTTCGTTGGTTCTTTGGTTCGTTGGTTCGTTGGTTCGTTGGTTCGTTGGTTCGTTGGTTCGTTGGTTCGTTGGTTCGTTGGTTCGTTGGTTCGTTGGTTCGTTGGTTCGTTGGTTCGTTGGTTCGTTGGTTCGTTGCTTCGTTGGTTCGTTGGTTCGTTGGTTCGTTGGTTCGTTGGTTCGTTGGTTCGTTGGTTCGTTGGTTCGTTGGTTCGTTGGTTCGTTGGTTCGTTGGTTCGTTGGTTCGTTGGTTCGTTGGTTCGTTGGTTCGTTGGTTCGTTGGTTCGTTGGTTCGTTGGTTCGTTGGTTCGTTGGTTCGTTGGTTCGTTGGTTCGTTGGTTCGTTGGTTCGTTGGTTCGTTGGTTCGTCGATTCGTTGGTTCGTTGGTCCGTTGGTTCGTTGGTTCGTTTGTTTCTTTGTTTCTTTCTTTCTTTGTTCGTTTGTTCGTTTGTTCATTTGTTCGTTTGTTCGTTTGTTCGTTTGTTCGTTTGTTCGTTTGTTCGTTTGTTCGTTGGTTCGTTGGTTCGTTGGTTCGTTGGTTCGTGGGTTCGTTGGTTCGTTGGTTCGTTGGTTCGTTGGTTCGTTGGTTCGTCGATTCGTTGGTTCGTTGGTCCGTTGGTTCGTTGGTTCGTTTGTTTCTTTGTTTCTTTCTTTCTTTGTTCGTTTGTTCGTTTGTTCATTTGTTCGTTTGTTCGTTTGTTCGTTTGTTCGTTTGTTCGTTTGTTCGTTTGTTCGTTTGTTCGTTTGTTCGTTTGTTCGTTGGTTCGTTGGTTCGATGGTTCGTTGGTTCGTTGGTTCGTTGGTTCGTTGGTTCGTTGGTTCGTTGGTTCGTTGTTTCGGTGGTTCGTTTGTTTCTTTGTTTCTTTGTTTCTTTGTTCGTTTGTTTGTTTGATTGTTCGTTTGATCGTTTGTTCGTTTGTTCGTTTGTTCGTTTGTTCTTTGGTTCGTTGGTTCGTTGGTTCGTTGGTTCGTTTGTTCGTTCGTTCGTTTGTTCATTTGTTCGTTGGTTCGTTGGTTCGTTGGTTCGTTGGTTCGTTGGTTCGTTGGTTCGTTGGTTCGTTGGTTCGTTGGTTCGTTGGTTCGTTGGTTCGTTGGTTCGTTGGTTCGTTGGTTCGTTGGTTCGTTGGTTCGTTGGTTCGTTGGTTCGTTGGTTCGTTGGTTCGTTGGTTCGTTGGTTCGTTGGTTCGTTGGTTCGTTTGTTCGTTTGTTCGTTTGTTCGTTGGTTCGTTGGTTCGTTGGTTCGTTGGTTCTTTGGTTCGTTGGTTCGTTGGTTCGTTGGTTCGTTGGTTCGTTGGTTCGTTGGTTCGTTGGTTCGTTGGTTCGTTGGTTCGTTGGTTCGTTGGTTCGTTGGTGTTGGTTCGTTGGTTCGTTGGTTCGTTGGTTCGTTGGTTCGTTGGTTCGTTGGTTCGTTGGTTCGTTGGTTCGTTGGTTCGTTGGTTCGTTGGTTCGTTGGTTCGTTGGTTCGTTGGTTCGTTGGTTCGTTGGTTCGTTGGTTCGTTGGTTCGTTGGTTCGTTGGTTCGTTGGTTCGTTGGTTCGTTGGTTCGTTGGTTCGTTGGTTCGTTGGTTCGTTGGTTCGTTGGTTCGTTGGTTCGTTGGTTCGTTGGTTCGTTGGTTCGTTGGTTCGTTGGTTCGTTGGTTCGTTGGTTCGTTGGTTCGTTGGTTCGTTGGTTCGTTGGTTCGTTGGTTCGTTGGTTCGTTGGTTCGTTGGTTCGTTGGTTCGTTGGTTCGTCGATTCGTTGGTTCGTTGGTCCGTTGGTTCGTTGGTTCGTTTGTTTCTTTGTTTCTTTCTTTCTTTGTTCGTTTGTTCGTTTGTTCATTTGTTCGTTTGTGCGTTTGTTCGTTTGTTCGTTTGTTCGTTTGTTCGTTTGTTCGTTTGTTCATTTGTTCGTTTGTGCGTTTGTTCGTTTGTTCGTTTGTTCGTTTGTTCGTTTGTTCGTTTGTTCGTTTGTTCGTTTGTTCGTTTGTTCGTTTGTTCGTTTGTTCGTTGGTTCGTTGGTTCGTTGGTTCGTTGGTTCGTTGGTTCGTAGGTTCGCTGGTTCGTTGGTTCGTTGGTTCGTTGGTTCGTTGGTTCGTTGGTTCGTTGGTTCGTTGGTTCGTTGGTTCGTTGGTTCGTTGGTTCGTTGGTTCGTTGGTTCGTTGGTTCGTTGGTTCGTTGGTTCGTTGGTTCGTTGGTTCGTTGGTTCGTTGGTTCGTTGGTTCGTTGGTCGTTGGTTCGTTTGTTCGTTTGTTCGTTTGTTCGTTTGTTCGTTTGTTCGTTTGTTCGTTTGTTCGTTGGTTCGTTGGTTCGTTGGTTCGTTGGTTCGTTGGTTCGTTGATTCGTTGGTTCGTTGGTTCGTTGGTTCGTTGGTTCGTTGGTTCGTTGGTTCGTTGGTTCGTTGGTTCGTTGGTTCGTTGGTTCGTTGGTTCGTTGGTTCGTTGGTTCGTTGGATCGTTGGTTCGTTGGTTCGTTGGTTCGTTGGTTCGTTGGTTCGTTGGTTCGTTTGTTCGTTTGTTCGTTTGTTCGTTTGTTCGTTTGTTCGTTGGTTCGTTGGTTCGTTGGTTCTTTGGTTCGTTGGTTCGTTGGTTCGTTGGTTCGTTGGTTCGTTGGTTCGTTGGTTCGTTGGTTCGTTGGTTCGTTGGTTCGTTGGTTCGTTGGTTCGTTGGTTCGTTGGTTCGTTGCTTCGTTGGTTCGTTGGTTCGTTGGTTCGTTGGTTCGTTGGTTCGTTGGTTCGTTGGTTCGTTGGTTCGTTGGTTCGTTGGTTCGTTGGTTCGTTGGTTCGTTGGTTCGTTGGTTCGTTTGTTCGTTTGTTCGTTTGTTCGTTGGTTCGTTGGTTCGTTGGTTCGTTGGTTCGTTGGTTCGTTTGTTTCTTTGTTTCTTTCTTTCTTTGTTCGTTTGTTCGTTTGTTCATTTGTTCGCTTGTTCGTTTGTTCGTTTGATCGTTTGTTCGTTGGTTCGTTGGTTCGTTGGTTCGTTGGTTCTTTGGTTCGTTGGTTCGTTGGTTCGTTGGTTCGTTGGTTCGTTGGTTCGTTGGTTCGTTGGTTCGTTGGTTCGTTGGTTCGTTGGTTCGTTGGTTCGTTGCTTCGTTGGTTCGTTGCTTCGTTGCTTCGTTGGTTCGTTGGTTCGTTGGTTCGTTGGTTCGTTGGTTCGTTGGTTCGTTGGTTCGTTGGTTCGTTGGTTCGTTGGTTCGTTGGTTCGTTTGTTCGTTTGTTCGTTTGTTCGTTGGTTCGTTGGTTCGTTGGTTCGTTGGTTCGTTTGTTCGTTTGTTCGTTTGTTCGTTTGTTCGTTTGTTCGTTTGTTCGTTTGTTCGTTTGTTCGTTGGTTCGTTGGTTCGTTGGTTCGTTGGTTCGTTGGTTCGTAGGTTCGCTGGTTCGTTGGTTCGTTGGTTCGTTGGTTCGTTGGTTCGTTGGTTCGTTGGTTCGTTGGTTCGTTGGTTCGTTGGTTCGTTGGTTCGTTGGTTCGTTTGTTCGTTTGTTCGTTTGTTCGTTTGTTCGTTTGTTCGTTTGTTCGTTTGTTCGTTGGTTCGTTGGTTCGTTGGTTCGTTGGTTCGTTGGTTCGTTGATTCGTTGGTTCGTTGGTTCGTTGGTTCGTTGGTTCGTTGGTTCGTTGGTTCGTTGGTTCGTTGGTTCGTTGGTTCGTAGGTTCGCTGGTTCGTTGGTTCGTTGGTTCGTTGGTTCGTTGGTTCGTTGGTTCGTTGGTTCGTTGGTTCGTTGGTTCGTTGGTTCGTTGGTTCGTTGGTTCGTTGGTTCGTTGGTTCGTTGGTTCGTTGGTTCGTTGGTTCGTTGGTTCGTTGGTTCGTTGGTTCGTTGGTTCGTTGGTTCGTTGGTTCGTTGGTTCGTTGGTTCGTTGGTTCGTTGGTTCGTTGGTTCGTTGGTTCGTTTGTTCGTTTGTTCGTTTGTTCGTTTGTTCGTTTGTTCGTTTGTTCGTTTGTTCGTTGGTTCGTTGGTTCGTTGGTTCGTTGGTTCGTTGGTTCGTTGATTCGTTGGTTCGTTGGTTCGTTGGTTCGTTGGTCCGTTGGTTCGTTGGTTCGTTTGTTTCTTTGTTTCTTTCTTTCTTTGTTCGTTTGTTCGTTTGTTCATTTGTTCGTTTGTTCGTTTGTTCGTTTGTTCGATTGTTCGTTT
>NW_027487500.1:0-14937 GCF_050908995.1 Andrena cerasifolii | reverse complement strand
AATATTTGGTGTACGTGACAGAAATGCGTCTAATAATAGACGCACCTATTGTAAAAACCGCGGAAGTCCTACTGCGCCTTATTTCTTAAATATGTCAAGGACTTTACCGCGCGTACCCCGTAACAAACATATAAATACGAGGGGTTCGCGGAAACGTTCTCTTTCGAATATATCATCCGCAAGGATCTGACGCACCTACGAAAGTATTGTTTAAACAGTGAAATTTATACAAGTTCATCAAATATCTTAAGCCTTTATAATTACCATTTCACATTTTGGCATATCACCATCATCCATTCTTATATAATTATCATCATTACTTTTATATATTATATTTTGTTCTATCAACGCTTATTGCGCTCATTTATTATTTGTTCTATCAACGCTTCTTGCGCTCATTTATTATTTGTTCTATCAACGCTTATTGCGGTTACTTATTATTTGTTCTATCAACGCTTATTGCGGTTACTTATTATTTGTTCTATCAACGCTTATTGCGGTCACTTATTATTTGTTCTATCAACGCTTATTGCGGTTACTTATATTTTGTTCTATCAACGCTTATTGCGCTTACCTTTCTACCTTATTATCGTATATTGTATCTCATGTTCATACTTACATCGCTCTTAATAACTATTACATGAATGTGATGTGCTCATGCTAAGTGTCTAACGCATAATCTGTAAACTATAAAACCATCACAAACTGTGTATGGCACGTTAAAGTGTTTTGAATTAATAAACACTCTTTACTTTGAATTACGCTTGAAACGATCGTATCTATTCTTCGGTTGCGGAGATCCCAAACCAAAACAAGCTGCAGCAACAGCTGATCTCGGTCCGCGGACGCGAAAGCGACAACCGTGTTTACAAACGTTCTTTCCCATGGGCCAATTGTAGCCGTATTCGTAGACGGATTTCGTGGAAGTATTACGACCAACTTCTTACGTAAATGCAGCGGCAAATGCAATAGCCCAGTCAAAACAAACAAACCACATTAACGGGTGTCTCCAGTGTGTCCATTTGCCACTAAACCTTCCCTGGTTGATTAGAGTGTCGAATTTTGACATTCGCGCCTGATCTTCCTTAAACGTTAGAGTGACGAATTTGACATTCGCGCCTGGCTCCTTCCTCAACACTCAGCGTGACGAATTTGACATTCGCGCCTGGCTCCTTCCTCAACGCTCAGCGTGACGAATTCGACATACGCGCCTGAAATTGTATTCCCAATTGTCGACGTTCCCAATGACCTCACCCGGGACGTGACAATTTAAAAAAAAAATTTAAAAATTTTTTTAAAATTATTATTGTTTTATTTCAAAAAATGTTTTTAAAATTTTTAAATTTTTTTTAAATTTTTATTTTTCTTTTATTTTAATTTTTTTAAATTTTTATTTATTTTTTTAATTTAAAATTTTTATTAATTTTTTTTAAATTATTATTTTTTTATTTCAAAAAATGTTTTTAAAATTTTTTAAAATTTTTATTTTTCTTTTATTTTAATTTTTTAAATTTTTTATTTGATTTTTGTAAAAAATTTTTTTAAAATTTTTTTTTAATTTTTTAGAAAATTTTTTTAATTTAAATTTTTTTTAATTTTTTCTTAAATTACTGTCTTTACTTTTTATTTTTTTTCAATTTTTTAAAAATTTAAAAAAAAAACTTTAAATTTAAAAATTTTTTTTTTAAATTCTTTAAAAATTTTTTAAACGTTTTCTTTATTTTAATTTTCCTAATTTTTTAAAAATTTTCTTTACCTTAATTTGTTTAAAATTTAAAAAAAAGAATTTTTTAATTATTTTAAAATTATTATTTTTTTATTGAAAAAATGTTTTTAAATTTTTTTAATTCTTATTTTTCATTTATTTTAATTTTTTTTAATTTTTTAACAAAATTTAAATTTTTTTATTTATTTTAAAAAAAAAAATTCTATATTTTTTTCATTTTTTCATTTTTTTAAATTTTTAAAATTTTATTTAAATTTTTTTAATTTTTAATTGTTTATTTTTTTTATTTTTAATTTTTTTTAAATTTTTATTTGTTTTTTTTATTTTTTTATTTTTTTATTTTTCTTTAAATTTTTGTATATTTTTTTTATTTAAATATTTTTTATATTTAAAATTTTTTTATTTTTTTTTATTTTAATTTTTTTCTAAAATTTTAAATTTTTTTTTTTAAATTTTTCTTTATTTTAATATTTCTAATTTTTTAAATTTTCTTTAGCTCAATTTTTTTAAAATTAAAAAAAAAATTTTTAATTTTTTTAAAATTATTTTTTTATTTCAAAAAATGTTTTTAATTTTTTTTAATTTTTATTTTCCATTTATTTTATTTTTTTAATTTTTAACAATATTTTTAAAAAAAATTTTAATTATTTTTTTTAAAAAATTTCTATACTTTTTAATATTTTTTTTAGATTTTATAATTTTTTTTTAATTTTTAAAATTTTTTTTTAGAATTTTTAAATTTTTTTTTAATTTCTTAATTTTTTTATTTTTCTTTACTTTAATTCTTTTTTAATTTTAAAAAAATTTAACTTTTTTATTTCAAAAAATGTTTTTTAATTTTTTTTATTTTTATTTTTCTTTTTTTTAATTTTTTTTAATTTTTTCAAATTTTTATTTTTTTTTAATTTTCTTATAATTCTATTTTAATTTTTAAAATTTAAAAAAAAATTTATTTATGTTTTTAAAATTATTGTCTTATTTTTTTTTATATATTTAATTTTTTTTTAATTTTTTAAAAAATTTTTTAAATTTTTTTAAAATTTTTTAAAATTTTTTTAAATTTTTTAAAAATTTTTTTCATTTTTTTTAAAAATTTTTTATTTTTTTTATTTATTTAAAAAAAAATTTTATATATTAAAATTTTTTAACAATTTTTTTTTTTTTTATTTTTTTATTTATTTTTTTAAATATTTTTCAAATTTTCTTTACTTTAACTTTTTTTAATTTTTTAAAAAAAAAATTTAATTTTTTAAAATTTTTTTTAATTTTTTTAAATTTTCTTTGCTTTATTTTTATTTAAATTTTTTAAATAATTTGTTTCAATTTTTTAACAAAATTTAAAAAAAAAATTTATTCATTTTTTAATTTGTTTTCTATATTTTTTAATTTTTGTTATTTTTTTTAATGTTTTAAAAATTTTTTAAAATTATTAATTTTTTATTTAAAAAAATGTTTTTTAAATTTAAATTTTTTTTTAATTTTTCTTTTTCTTCTATTTTAATTTTTTTAATTTTTTTTAATATTTAATTTTTTTTAGTTTTTTAGAATTTTTTTTAATTTAAAATTTTTTCATTTTTTCTTAAATTTTTCTCTTTATTTTTTAATTTTTTTCAATTTATTAAAATTTAAAATTTTTTTTTTAATTATTTAAAAATTTTTTTTAATTTTTTTTAAAATTTTTTTTAAAAATTTTTCTTTATTTTAATTTTTCTAATTTTTTTAAATTTTCTTTACCTTAATTTTTTTAAATTTAAAAAAATTAATTATTTTAAAATTATTATTTTTTTATTTCAAAAATGTTTTTTATTTTTTTTATTTTTTTTTAAATTTTTATTTTTCTTTTATTTGAATTTTTTTAATTTTTTAGAATTTTTCTTTTATTTTTAAAATTTTTTTTATTTTTTCTTAAATTTTTTCTTTATTTTTAAATTTTTTAAATTTTTCATTGCTTTAGTTTTATTTAATTTTTTTAAAAAAAGTTTAAATTTTTTTTTTAAAATTTGTTTAAATTTTTTAACAATTTTTTTTTAAAAAAAATTTATTTATTTTTTATTTTTTTTCTAAATTTTTTAATTTATTTTATTTTTTTTAATTTTTTTTTTAAAATTATATTTTATTTCAAAAAATGTTTTTTAAATTAAATTTTTTTTTAATTTTTCTTTTTCTTTTATTTTAATTTTTTTTAATTTTTTTAAATTTTTAAGAGAAAATTAATTTTCTTATAATTTTTTTATTTTTTTAATTTTTTTTATTTTTCTAAAAAAAATATAATTTTTTTTTAATTTTTCTTTACTTTATATTTTTTTAATTAAAAAAAATTAATTTTATTATTTCAAAAAATGTTTTTTAATTTTTTAAAATTTTTATTTTTCTTTTATTTTAATTTTTTTAAATTTTTCAAATTTTCAATTTTTTTTTAAATTTTCTTATAATTCTTTTTTAATTTTTAAAATTTAAAAAAAAATTATTTATGTTTTTAAATATTTTCTTATTTTTTTTTTAATTTTTTTAAAATTTTTAAAAAAAAAATTTTAATTTTTTTAAATATTTTTAAAATTTTTTTAACAAATTTTTTATAATTTTTTTTTATTTTCAAATTTTTTAAAATTATTTATTTTTTTAATTTAAAAAAAAAATTTTTAAATTTTTTAAAAATTATTTTTGTTTTATTTCAAAAAATGTTTTTTAAATTTTTAAATTTTTTTTAAATTTTTATTTTTCTTTATTTTTTAATTTTTTTCAATTTTGAATTTTTTTAAAAAAATTTTAAACTTTTTTTTATTTATTTATTTTTTTATGTTTTTTAAATTGGCCAAAGCATTTCGCCAGGGTCGCGGTTTATGACCGTATTGTCTTGCGAGTCGGCGGTAGAGAACGATTTGTTTTGGGTAATTTATGGCTTAGCTGGTTCCGCCTCGTAGCTGACATGAGCTCAGGGTATTCGAAAACGGAAACAGGAATGGTATGCCTTTTCTTCTTTATAGCAAGTCGAAGACTTTCTGTTTCTCTTGTCTTCGGGCCCTTTCGAACAGAAACACGTGGTGTCTGCTGTCTATCTCGAAGCAACGGGTACATTGGCAGTAAAAGGACGGAACGCAGACTTATGTGAAAGTGTAGGATAGGTCGTTCGTTGCACATCTGCAAAGAACGTGTGTTTCGAAAATGTGCTGGCTTCTTTTTACCTAAAGCCTCTTGTTCTGGTGGGAGTTAACTCATAATGGAACGAGAGAAACTACTTGGAGGTAGAGGAAGTTGCTTGGAAAAAATCCTGTCAGTCAGCTAGCAATCTCGTCCCAGAAATGTTCTCCGCTGAAGAATGTTACGCCATGTTCTGGGTGTACGCCCGGATCAACGGGGACGCAAGTTCTACTGTGCGAGCGTTTGCACGGGAATACTCGCACATCCAAACCCCCAGCGAGGATACGATTCGGCGTTTGGCGTCAAAATTAGTCTCAACGGAGTCAATGATGCTGCAAGGCGTGCATAGACGCTGAGGGTGGTCACATCGAGCAACTGCTCAACTAACAGTAATCGGCCCCATTCGGGGCCACCAATTTTATAACGTAGGAACAACAGGTTCCATGAAAAGTAAATTAAGTGATCAGTGTTAGTGGCCGTGCAGTGAAGTGAATATTCGGTACATTAACCCGGACGCACTTGACGTTGTAATCCTTACCTTCGGGTGGTGTCGTATACCTGCGATCAGCTGAGCACTGGGCGCAACCCTACCATAAATCTTTTCGTCCACCGATGACCAGGATCGGCACAGTGACCTACTTAGTGACACAGGTTTCCGAAAAGGAAGGAAAGGAAGGAAAGGAATGCCCGTAGGGGTGTGTGTTATTTAATTTATTAGTGATTATTAGGTGTAGAAATAAATTCTGTTCGATTTTAGGGTTCAATAACAGTTTGATTAAAAAAAAAAATAAAATAAAAACAACTCAATCATCGAAATAATTTCCATTATTGTTAATTATCTTTTGCCAATTTTCTGGTAGCTTACGAATATCACTGCGATAGAAATTCGGTTGCTTTATACCGATTGTGTAAATCTAGTCTGAAAGAATTTATTCATACACCTAATATTATTTTTTAAATTTAGTTATGTTGGCCGTGATTAAACTATGGATTTTTACTTCAATAACGAATTATGATCACGTATCACACTTTTTTTGTTACATTACCTTTTCGTTTATGCCTTATTTGAAAACGAAATTTGCGTATTTCTTGTCCTCTCACTTCAAACAATTATTATTTAAGATTCCGCTTTAAAATAAAACTGTGTAACGCGATTTCCTTCGGTGCATGCCGACTTGCTTGTTCATACCTTTGTAGTACAAGCGCAGCCGCCTGCCGCGTAGCCAACGCTACAACGGGAGCTCGGGCGGAAAGCGCGCGCTCTGATTGGTCGGGGTTTTTTGTTAATATCTCGTTAACGAAGCTTCGGACAATATTTTCGCTAAGGAAAAAGTTGTTTCAAATCACCCCCTGAGTCACCCCTTTCAAGGAACCCCGACATTTTTGGGACACCCTGTATATATATGTAGGTAATAAACGTTAGTAATACAAAATAATGAAGGTTCGCAATAAGCTTTGATAGACAAAATAATAATAGTCAATGGTATGGAGATGAATAACAATATTAATAATTATAATTGCTTACGGTAGTTGCCGTAGATCACTGATTTGAACACTTTGGAATCATCCAGTTATAAACTTTTCGTAATATAATCTAGTTGCTCACGGACTTTCGTGAGCAGAAAAATGATCGCTCTGGCCTCTCAGGACCTCGTATTTATAAGATTTTACAGGAGTATTGCGGGGGGTACGCGCGGTAAAGACCTTGACATATTTAAGAAATAAGTCGTAGTAGGACTTCCGGGGTTTTTATAAACGGTACGTCTATTAATAGACGTATTTATGTCACGTACGCCAAATATACGTCGCAATTAGGTTTCTGGGGTTTTTATGACTGCGAAAAGAGATACTCAACTCGTCGTATGGATTTCGGGTGTTTTATAGGAAAGGGGTTAGATTGGCTTGGACTCTGTGAGTCGTAAAGAGGGGATTGAGACGTGGTCTCGATTTAAGAGGGTTTTTGTAACGATGGACTTGTTTGAATTCGTTTTAAAGGGAAGGATTCGTGCCTCATGTGGCGAATAGGCGAAGGGGTTTTGTAACGATTATCTCGTGTTGGGGACCGCTAAGGTACAACATCGAGGTGGAGTTTTGTATCGATCATCTTGTATTGGGGACCGCTAAGGTACAACATCAAGGTGATCGAAGATTGAGGAGATGGGGTAAGAGTTGAGTTTCAGGGACTTCGGTGGAGTGGTTTTGAGGTTTAATAATAGATTTTTGGAATAGGACCGCGCGAAAAATAGTGGGACGTCACATTTTAATTATTAAATTTTTTTTAATTTTTAAATTTTTTTTAAATTTTTTAAAATTTTTTAAAAAAATTTTTTTCAATTTTTTAAAAAAAAATTTAAATTTCTTTTAAAAATTTTTTTACAATTTTTCTTTATTTAAATTTTCTAATTTTTTATAATTTTCTTTACCTTATTTTTTTAAAATTTTCTTTACCTTAATTTTTTTAAAATTAAAAAAATTTTTGTTAATTTTTTTAAAATTATTTTTTTATTTCAAAAAATGTTTTTTAAATTTAGAATTTTTTTTTAATTTTTTCAATTTTTTCTTAAATTTTAAAAAAATTTCTTTATTTTTTAATTTCTTTCATTTTTAAATTTTTTTTTATATTTTTTTTAAATTTTTTATTTATTTTAAATTTTTATTTATTTATTTAAAATTTTTTTTTATAATTTTAAATTTTTTTATATTTTAATTTTTTTTAACAATTTTAATTTTTTTTTTATTTTTTTATTTATTCTTTTTTAATTTTTTAAAAACTTTCTTTACTTTAATTTTTTTTTAATTTTTAAAAAAAAATTTTTTAATTTTTTTAAAATTTTTTTTAATTTTTTTATATTTTTTAAATATTTTTAAAAATTATTTATATTTTAAAAAAAAAATTTATTAATTTTTTTTAAAATTTTTTTAAATATTTTTTAAAATTTCTTTATACTTTTTTTTTATTTTCAAATTTTTCAAAATTATTTATTTTTTAAATTTTAAAATTTTTTTTTTATTTTTTTTAAATTATTATTTTTTTATTTCAATAAATGTTTTTTAAATTTAAAATTTTTTTCTTTAATTTTTATTTTTCTTTTATTTTATTCTTTCAATTTTTATTTAATTTTTGTAAACAATTTTTTTTCACTTTTTAGAAATTTTTTAGAAATTCTTTTTAATTTTTAATTTTTTTCAGTTTTTTAAAATTTAAAAATTTTTTTTTAATTTTTTAAAAAAAAAATTAAATTTCTTTTAAACTTTCTTTTTAAACTTTTTAATTTTTTTTTTACAATTTTTCTTTATTTAATTTTTCTAATTTTTTAAAATTTTCTTTACCTTAATTTTTTTTAAAAATTAAAAAAAAATGTTTTTAATTTTTTTAAAATTATTATTTTTTTATTTAAAAAAATATTTTAAATTTTTTTTTAATTTTTATTTTTCATTTATTTTAATTTTTTAATTTTTAACAAAATTTTAAAGAAAAAATTTTATTTATTTTTTAAAAATTTTTTTTTTCTATATTTTTTAATTTTTTTCTTCATTTTTTTAAATTTTTAAAATTTTATTTAAATTTTTTTTTTTTTTTAAAAAAAAATTTATTGTTTTTTTATTTTTTAATTTTATTATTTTCCTTTTAAATTTTTGTATATTTTTTTTATTTAAATTTTGTTATATTTTAAATTTTTTTATTGTTTTTAAAATTATTTATATTTTTTAAATTTTTTAGTTTCTTTTAATTTTTTTTTAATTTTTTAAAAATTTTTTAATTTTTTTTTAATTTTCTTATAATTTTTTAAAAAATTTTTTAAATTTTTTTAAACAAATTTTTTATATTTTCTTTCGTTTTCAAATTTTTTTAAAATTATTTATTTTTTAAATTATTTTAAAATTTTTTAAAAAATTTTTTTAAAATTATTATTTTTTATTTCAAAAATGTTTTTAAATTTTTTAAATTTTTTTTAAATTTTTATTTTCCTTTATTATGATTTAAAATTTTTTTAAAATTTTTTTTAAAATTTTTTTTAAAATTTTTTTAAAATTTTTTAAAATCTTTTTTAAAATTTTTAAAATATTTCTTTATTTTAATTGTTCTAATTTTTTTTAAAATTTTCTTTACCTTAATTTTTTTAAAATTTAAAAATTTTTTTTTAATTTTTTTAAAATTATTATTTTTTATATAAAAAAATGTTCTTAAATTTTTTTTAATTTTTATTTTTCACTTATTTTAATTTTTTATTTTTTTAACAAAATTAAAAAAAAAAAATTTTTTAATTTTTTTTCTATATTTTTAATTTTTTTTTAATTTTTTAAAATTTTTAAAATTGTATTTAAATTTTTTTTTTAAAATTTTTGTATATTTTTTAAATTTTTCTTTATAATTTTTAAATCTTTCGTAATATTTTTAAAATTTTTCTTTATTTTAATTTTTTTATTTTTTTTTTAAATTTTCTTTACCTTAATTTTTTTTTAATTTTTAAAAATTTAAATTTTTTTTTAATTTTCTTATAATTTTTTATTTTTTTAAATTTTTTTTTTAAATTTAAAAAAAAAAATTTATTAAATTATTTTTAACTTTTTAAATATTTTTAAAAAAAATTTTAACAAATTTTTTTATAATTTTTTAAAAAATTTGATTTTTTAAATTTTTTTTAAACTTTCTTTACTTTAATTTTTTTTAATTGTTTTAAAAAAAAATTTAATTTTTCCAAAAAATTTAAAAATTTTTTATATATTTTTTTTAAATTTTAAAAAAAAATTTTAAATTTTTTTAAAATTTTTTTAAAAACTTTCTTTACTTTAATTTTTTTTTAATTTTTAAGAAAAATTTAATTTTTTTAAAAATTTTGATAAATTTTTTTATATTTTTTAAATTTTTAAAAAAAATTTATAATTTTTTGAAAAATTTTATTTTATTATTTTTTTTTAATTTTTTTAAATTTTTTTAACAAATTTTTTTATATTTTTTTTCATTTACAAATTTTTTTAAAATTATTTAGTTTTTAAATTTTTTTATAAATTTTATTTTAATTTTCTTCACTTTAATTTTTTTTAATTTCTTAAGAAAAAATTTAAATTTTTTTAAAAATTGTTTAAGAAAAAATTTAAATTTTTTTAAAAATTTTTTAAAATTTTTTTTAAAATTTTTTTAAAATTATTATTTTTTATTTAAAAAAATGTTTTTTAAATTTTTAAAATTTTTTTAAAATTTTTATTTTCCTTTATTTTGATTTAAATTTTTTTTAAAATTTTTTTTAAAATTTTTTTTAAAATTTTTTTTAAAATTTTTTAAAAATTTTTTAAAATCTTTTTTAAAATTTTTAAAATATTTCTTTATTTTAATTGTTCTAATTTTTTTTTAAATTTTCTTTACCTTAATTTTTTAAAATTTAAAATTTTTTTTTAATTTTTTTAAAATTATTATTTTTTATATAAAAAAATGTTCTTAAATTTTTTTTTAATTTTTATTTTTCACTTATTTTAATTTTTTTATTTTTTTAACAAAATTAAAAAAAAAAAAATTTAATTTTTTTTCTATATTTTTAAAATTTTTAAAATTGTATTAAATTTTTTTTTTTTAAATTTTTGTATATTTTTTAAATTTTTCTTTATAATTTTTAAATCTTTTTTAATATTTTTAAAATTTTTCTTTATTTTAATGTTTTTATTTTTTTTTTAAATTTTCTTTACCTTAATTTTTTTTTTAATTTTTAAAAATTTAAATTTTTTTTTAATTTTCTTATAATTTTTTATTTTTTTTTAAAATTTTTTTAAATTTAAAAAAAATTTTATTAAATTATTTTTAAGTTTTTAAATATTTTTAAAAAAAATTTTAACAAATTTTTTTATAATTTTTTAAAAAATTTTATTTTTTAAAATTTTTTTTAATCTTTCTTTACTTTAATTTTTTTTAATTGTTTTAAAAAAAATTTAATTTTTTCAAAAAATTTAAAAAATTTTTATATATTTTTTTTAAATTTTAAAAATAAATTTTAAATTTTTTTAAAATTTTTTTTAAAAATTTTTTAAAAATTTTTTAACAAATTTTTTTATAATTTTTTTTATTTTTAATTTTTTTAAAATTTTTTTTAAATTTTTAAAATTTTATTTAAATTTTTTTATTTTATTTATTTATTTATTTCTTTTAAAAATTATTTATTATTTTTTATTTTAATTTTTTTTTATAATTTTTTTTTTAATTTATTAAAATAAATTTTTTTAATTTCTTAAATTTTTTTTAATTTTCTTATAATTCTTTTTTAATTTTTAAATTTTTAAATTTTTTTTTTATTTATGTTTTTAAAATTTTGTTCTTATTATTTTTAATTTTTTTTTAATTTTTTTAAAAATTTGTATATATTTTTTTTAAACTTTTTTTATTTTTTTTATTTATTTAAAAAAAATTTTTTTTACATTTTTAAATTTTTTTATATTTTAAAATTTTTTTAACAATTTTTTAAAAATTTTTTATATTTATTTATTTATTTTTTTTAAATTTTTTTAAAAACTTTCTTTACTTTAATTTTTTTTAAATTTTTAAGAAAAATTTAATTTTTTTAAAAAATTTTTTAAATTTTTTTATATTTTTTTAAATTTTTAAAAAAAATTTATAATTTTTTAAAAAATTTTATTTTATTATTTTTTTTTAATTTTTTTAAATTTTTTAACAAATTTTTTTATATTTTTTTCATTTACAAATTTTTTTAAAATTATTTATTTTTTAATTTTTTTTATAAATTTTATTTTAATTTTCTTTACTTTAATTTTTTTTAATTTTTTAAGAAAAAATTTAAATTTTTTTAAAAATTGTTTAAGAAAAAATTAAAATTTTTTTTAAAAATTTTTTAAAATCTTTTTTAAAATTGTTTAAATTTTTCTTTATTTTAATTTTTCTAATTTTTTTTAAATTTTCTTTACCTTAATTTTTTTTTAAATTTTAAAAAATTTTTTTTTTAGTTTTATTTAAATTATTATTTTTTATATCAAAAAATGTTTTTTAAATTTTTAAATTTTTTTTTTAAGTTTTATTTTTCTTTCATTTTAATTATTTTAATTTTTATTTAATTTTTGTAAAAAAAAATTTAAATTTTTTTCAATTTTATAGAATTTTAAAAATTTTTTTTAATTTTTTTTATTTTGTCTTAATTTTTTTCTTTATTTTTTAAATTTTTCAATTTTTAATTTTTTCTTAATTTTTAAAAATTTAAAATTTTTTTTAATTTTCTTATAATTTTTTTTTTTACTTTTTTTTAATTAAAAAAAAAATTTATTAAATTTTTTTTAACTTTTTAAATATTTTTTAAAAAAAATTTAACAAATTTTTTTATATTTTTTTTTATTTTTAAATTTTTAAAAAAATTTTTTTTAATTTTTTAAATTTTAAAAAATCTTTTCTTTGATATTTTTTTAAAATTTTTATTTTTTTATTAATTTTTTAAAAAATTTTTAAACTTTCTTTACTTTAATTTTTTTAATTGTTTTTAAAAAAATTAATTTTTTTCAAAAATTTAAAAAAAAATTTTATATTTTTTTTAAATTTTTAAAAAAAATTTATAATTTTTTTTAAATTTTTAAAAAAAATTTATAATTTTTTTTAAAAAATTTTTGTTATTATTTTTTTTTAATTTTATAAAATATTTTTTAACATTTTTTTAACAAATTTTTTTATAATTTTTTTTTATTTTTAAAAATCTTTTTATATTTTTTAAAAGTTTCTAAAATTTTTTTAAATTTTTTAAAAAAAAATTTTTTATTAACTTTTTTTTAATTTTTTACAATATTTTTTAAAAAATTTTTAACAAATTTTTTACATTTTTTTTCGATTTCAAATTTTTTTAAAATTATTTATTTTTTTAATTTTTAAAAAATTTTTTTAAAAATTTTTTTTTAAATTATTACTTTTTTATTTCAAAAAATGTTTTTTAAATTTAAATTTTTTTTTTTTTAATTTTTCTTTTTCTTTTATTTTAATTTTTTTAATTTTCTTAAATTTAAAAAAAAATAATTTTCTTATGATTTTTTTATTTTTTTAAATTTTTTTCAATTTTTTTATATTTTTTTTAAATTTTTACAAAATTTTTATAATTTTTTTAAAAAGAATTTTTTATTAATTTTTTTAAAATCTTTTTTAAATATTTTTAAATTTTTTTTAACAAATTTTTTATATTTTTCTTTCGTTTTCAAATTTTTTTAAAATTATTTATTTTTTAAATTTTTAAAAATTTTTTTTTAAATTTTTAAAATTTTTTTTTAATTTTTTTTTTAAATTACTATTTTTTTATTTCAAAAAATGTTTTTTAAATTTTTAAAATTTTTTAAAATTTTTATTTTTCTTGTATTTTAATTTAAATTTTTTTTTTAATTTTTTAAAAAAAAATTTTAAATTTTTTAAAAATTTTTTAAAATTTTTTTAAAAACTTTCTTTACTTTAATTTTTTTTAAATTTTTAAGAAAAATTTAATTTTTTTTTTAATTTTTTTTAATTTTTTTTATATTTTTTTAAATTTTTGAAAAAAATTTATAATTTTTTAAAAAATTTTATTTTATTATTTTTTTTCATTTACAAATTTTTTTAAAATTATTTATTTTTTAATTTTTTTATAAATTTTATTTTAATTTTCTTTACTTTAATTTTTTTTAATTTTTTAAGAAAAAATTTAAATTTTTTTAAAAATTGTTTAAGAAAAATTTAAATTTTTTTTAAAAATTTTTTAAAATCTTTTTTAAAATTTTTAAAATTTTTCTTTAGTTTAATTATTCTAATTTTTTTAAATTTTCTTTACCTTAATTTTTTTTTAAATTTTTAAAAATTTTTTTTTTAGTTTTTTTAATTATTATTTTTTATATCAAAAAATGTTTTTTAAATTTTTAAATTTTTTTTAATTTTTATTTTTCTTTTATTTTAATTATTTTAATTTTTATTTAATTTTTGTAAAAAAAAATTTAAAATTTTTTCAATTTTTTAGAATTTTTAAATTTTTTTTTAATTTTTGTTATTTTGTCTTAATTTTTTTTCTTTATTTTTTAAATTTTTCAATTTTCAATTTTTTTAAAATTATTATTTTTTTATTTCAAAGAATGTTTTTTAAATTTAGAATTTTTTTTTAATATTTTCATTTTTTTCTTTATTTTTTAATTTTTTTTTAATTTTTTACAATTTTTTTTATATTTTTTTTAAATTTTTTATTTATTTTATTTATTTTAAATTTTTTTTATATTTTAAATTTTTTATAATTTAAATTTTTTTAAACAATTTTAAATTTTTTTTATATTTTTATTTATTCTTTTTTAATTTTTTAAAAACTTTCTTTACTTTAATTTTTTTTTAATTTTTAAAAAAAAAAAATTTTAAAACATTTAATATTTTTTTATATTTTTTTTTAATATTTTTAAAAAATTTTTATATTTTTTAAAAAAAAAAAATTTTTATTAATTTTTTTCTAATTTTTTTAAAATTTTTTTAAAATTTCTTTACATTTTTTTTAATTTCAAATTTTTCAAAATTATTTATTGTTTAAATTTTTTTTAAATTTTTTTTTATTTTTTTTTAAATTATTATTTTTTTATTTCAAAAAATGTTTTTTAAATTTAAAATTTTTTTTTTTTAATTTTTATTTTTCTTTTATTTTATTTTTTCAATTTTTATTTAATTTTTGTAAAAAAAATTTTTTAATTTTTTTTAATTTTTAATTTTTTTTCAATTTTTAAAATTTTTAAAAAATTTTTTTTTTAATTTTTAAAAAAAAAATTTAAATTTCTTTTAAACTTTTTTTTAAACTTTTTAAATTTTTTTTTACAATTTTTCTTTATTTAATTTTTCTAATTTTTTAAAATTTTCTTTACCTTAATTTTTTTAAAAATTAAAAAAAAAAATTTTAATTTTTTTTAAATTATTATTTTTTTATTTAAAAAAATGTTTCAAATTTTTTTTTAATTTTTATTTTTCATTTATTTTAATTTTTTAATTTTTTAACAAAATTTTAAAGAAAAAATTTTATTTATTTTTAAAAATTTTTTTTTCTACATTTTTTTAAATTTTTTTCTTCAGTTTTTTAAATTTTTAAAATTTTATTTAAATTTTT
>NW_027487498.1:7500-14969 GCF_050908995.1 Andrena cerasifolii | reverse complement strand
TTTTTTTAAAAAAATTTGTTTTAAATTTTTAACAAAATTTTTTAAATTTTTTTTTTATTTTTTTTTAATTTTAAAAATTTTTTTTTAATTTTTAAACAGAAAATTTTAAAATTTCTTTTCTTTAATTATTTTTCCATTTTAATTTTTTTTTAAATTTTAAAAAAATTTTATTTTTTTAAATTTTCAAATTTTTTTTAATTTTCTTATAATTTTTTTATTTTTTTTAAATTTTTAAAATTTTAAAAAAATTTTGTTAAACATTTTGTTTTAATTTTTTAACAATTTTTAAAAATTTTTTATTTATGTTTTTAAAACTTTTTTCTACATTTTTTTCAATTTTTAAATTTTTTTTAATTTTCAAAAGTTTTTTTAGAATTTTAAAAAAAATTTTTTTTAAATTTTGTTTTAATTTTTTAACAATTTCTTTTAAAAAATTGTATTTATGTTTTTTAAATATTTTTCTTAATATTTTTTAATTTTTTTAAAAAAATTTTTTGTTTTTTTTTAATATTTATTTTTTTATTTATTTTTTTAAATTTTTAAAAATTTTTTTTTAATTTTTAAAAAGAAAATTTTAAAATTTCTTTTCTTTAATTATTTTTTCATTTCAATTTTTTTTTAATTTTTTAAATTTTTAAATTTTTTTTAATTTTCTTATAATATTTTTATTTTTTTTTAATTTTTAAAATTTTTTTTTAATTTTTTTAAAATTTTTTTTAAAAATTTGTTTTAATTTTTTAACAATTTTTTAAAAATTTTTTTTATTTACGTTTTTAAATTTTTTTAAATTTTTTTTAAAATTTTAAAATTTTTTGAAATTTTAAAATTTTTTTAGAATTTTTAAAAAAATTTAAAAAAATTTTTTTTTTAATTTTTAACAATTTTTTTTTAATTTTTTATTTATGTTTTTAAAACTTTTTTCTAAATTTTTTTCAATTTTTAAATTTTTTTTAATTTTTAAAATTTTTTATTTAATTTTAATTTTATTTTTAATTTTTAAAAAAAAATTTAAAATTCTTTTGTTTAATTATTTTTTCATTTTAAAAATTTTTTTTTATTTTAAAAAAATTTTTTTTTTTAATTTTCTTATAATTTTTTTATTTTCTTTAAATTTATTAAAATTTTTTTTTAATTTTTTAAATTTTTTTTTAATTTTTTAACAATTTCTTTTAAAAAAATTGTATTTATGTTTTTTAAATATTTTTCTTAATTTTTTTAATTTTTTTAAAAAATTTTTTGTTTTTTTTTTAATATTTATTTTTTTATTTATTTTTTTAAATTTTTTAAAAATTTTTTTTTAATTTTTAAAAAGAAAATTTTAAAATTTCTTTTCTTTAATTATTTTTTCATTTCAATTTTTTTTTAATTTTTTTAAATTTTTAAATTTTTTTTAATTTTCTTATAATATTTTTATTTTTTTTTAATTTTTAAATTTTTTTTTTTAATTTTCTTATAAATTTTATAAATTTTTTTTTAATTTTTAAAAGTTTTTTTAGAATTTTAAACAAAAAATTTTTTTTAATTTTTGTTTTAATATTTTAACAATTTCTTTTTAAAAATTTTTAATTTTTTTAATTTTTTTAAAAAATTTTTTTTTAATTTTTTTAATTTTTTTAAAAAAATTTTTGTTTTTTTTTAATTTTTTATTTTTTTATTTATTTTTTAAAATTTTTTGAAATTTTAAAATTTTTTTATAAATTTTTAAATTTTTTTAAAATTACTTTTAAAATTTCTTTAAATGTTAAAAAAATTATTTTTTTTAATTTTTTTAAAAAATTTTGTTTTAATTTTTAACAATTTTTTTTAAAATTTTTTTATTTATGTGTTTAAAACTTTTTTCTAAATTTTTTTCAATTTTTAAATTTTTTTTAATTTTTAAAAGTTTTTTTAGAATTTTAAAAAAAAATTTTTTTAAATTTTGTTTTAATTTTTTAACAATTTCTTTTAAAAAAATTGTATTTATGTTTTTTAAATTTTTTTCTTAATTTCTTTTTAATTTTTTTAATTTTTTTAAAAAAATTTTTTGTTTTTTTTTTAATATTTATTTTTTTATTTATTTTTTTAAATTTTTTAAATTTTTTTTTTTAATTTTAAAATTTCTTTTCTTTAATTATTTTTTCATTTTAATTTTTTTTTAATTTTTTTAAATTTTTAAATTTTTTTTAATTTTCTTATAATATTTTTATTTTTTTTTTAATTTTTAAAAATTTTTTTTTAATTTTTTTAAATTTTTTTTAAAAAATTTGTTTTAATTTTTCAACAATTTTTTTAAAATTTTTTTTATTTACGTTTTTAAATTTTTTTTAAATTTTTAAAATTTTTTGAAATTTTAAAAGTTTTTTTAGAATTTTTAAAAAAACTTTTTTAAATTTTTTTTTTTAAATTTTTAACAATTTTTTTTTAATTTTTTATTTATGTTTTTAAAACTTTTCTCTAGATTTTTTTCAATTTTTAAATTTTTTTTTAATTTTTAAAATTTTTTATTTAATTTTAATTTTTTTTTTAATTTTTAAAAAAAAATTTAAAATTCTTTTTATTAATTATTTTTTCATTTTAAAATTTTTTTTATTTATAAAAATTTTTAAATTTTTTTTAATTTTCTTATAATTTTTTTATTTTCTTTAAATTTTAAAAATTTTTTTTTTTAATTTTTTAAAAAATTTTTTTTAATTTTTAAAAGTTTTTTTTAGAATTTTAAAAAAAAATTTTTTTTTAAATTTTGTTTTAATATTTTAACAATTTCTTTTTAAAATTTTTTATTTATGTTTTTTAAATTTTTTTCTTAATTTTTTTTAATTTTTTTTAATTTTTTTAAAAAAAATTTTTGTTTTTTTTTAATTTTTTATTTTTTTTATTTATTTTTTAAAAATTTTTGAAATTTTAAAATTTTTTTATAAATTTTTAAAATTTTTTAAAATTACTTTTAAAATTTTTTTAAATGTTAAAAAAAATTAATTTTTAAAAATTTTTTTTTAAATTTTTTTTTAATTTTTAGCAATTTTTTTTAATTTTTTATTTATGTTTTTAAAACTTTTTTCTAAATTTTTTTCAATTTTTAAATTTTTTTCAATTTAAAATTTTTTTTTTTAATTTTAAAATTTTTTTTTAATTTTTAAACAGAAAATTTTAAAATTTCTTTTCTTTAATTATTTTTTCATTTTAATTTTTTTTTTAATTTTTAAAATTTTTTTTCTAATTTTTTTAAATTTTTTTTTAAAAAATTTGTTTTAATTTTTAAACAAAATGTTTTAAAAATTTTTTTTATTTTTTTTTAAATTTTTTTTCTATATTTTTTCTTTTTTTCATTTTTTTTAAATCTTTTAAAAAAAATTTAAAAAATTTTTTCTTTAATTTTTAAATTTTTTTAATTTTAAAATTTTTTTTTTAATTTTTAAAAAGAAAATTTTAAAATTTCTTTTCTTTAATTATTTTTTCATTTTAAAATTTTTTTTTAATTTTTAAATTTTTTTTTTAATTTTTTTAAATTTTTAAATTCTTTTTAATTTTCTTATAATTTTTTTTTAATTTTTTAAAAAATTTTTAAATTTTTAAAAAAATTTTTTTAATTTTCTTGTAAATTTTTTTTTTAATTTGAAATTTTTTTTATAAATTATTAAAAAAATTTTAAATTACTTTTAAAATTTATTTAAATGTTAAAAAAAATAATTTTTTTTAATTTTTTTAAAAAATTTTGTTTTAATTTTCAACAATTTTTTTAAAAAAATTTTTTATTTATGTTTTTAAAACTTTTTTCTAAATTTTTTTCAATTTTAAAAATTTTTTTTTTTAATTTTAAAAATTTTTTTTTAATTTTAAATTTTTTTTTAATTTTTAAGCAGAAAATTTTAAAATTTCTTTTCTTTCATTATTTTTTCATTTTAATTTTTTTTTTTAATTTTAAATTTTTTTTTAATTTTTTTAAATTTTTAAATTTTTTTTAATTTTCTTATAATTTTTTTAAAAATTTTTTAAAATTTCTTTAAATTTTTTAAAATTTTTTTAAATTTTTTAAAAATTTTTTAAATTTTTTAAAAATTTTTTTAATTTTTTAAAAATTTTTTTTAAAAAATTTGTTTTATTTTTTTTTAAATTTTTTAACAAAATTTTTTTCATTTTTTTTTCATTTTTTAAATTTTTTAAAAAACTTTTTAATTTTTTAATTTTTTTTCATTTTTTTAAGTTTTTTAAAAGAAAATTTTTTATTTTTTTTTAATTTTCTTATAATTTTATTATTTTTTTTAAAAAAATTTAAAAAATTTTTAAAATTTTTTTAAAATTTTTTTTAAAAAATTTTTTTTAAATTTTTTTTAAAAAATTTGTTTTAATTTTTTTTAAATTTTTTAACAATTTTTTTTCATTTTTTTTCATTTTTTAAAATTTTGTAAAGAACTTTTTCATTTTTTAATTTTTTTTCATTTTTTTAAGTTTTTTAAAAGAAATTTTTTTATTTTTTTTTAATTTTCTTATTTTTTTTAAATTTAAAAAATTTTTTTTTAATTTTCTTATAAATTTTTTTTAATTTTTAAAAGTTTTTTTAGAATTTTAAAAAAAAATTTTTTTTTTAATTTTTGTTTTAATATTTTAACAATTTCTTTTTAAAAATTTTTATTTATGTTTTTTAAATTTTTTTCTTAATTTTTTTTAATTTTTTTAATTTTTTAAAAAAAATTTTTTGTTTTTTTTTTAAATTTTTTATTTTTTTTATTTATTTTTTAAAATTTTTTGAAATTTTAAAATTTTTTTATAAATTTTTTAAATTTTTTAAAATTACTTTTAAAATTTTTTTAAATGTTAAAAAAATTAATTTTTTTAAATTTATTTTAAAAAATTTTGTTTTAATTTTTAACAATTTTTTTTTTTAAATTTTTTATTTATGTTTTTAAAACTTTTTTCTAAATTTTTTTCAATTTAAAATTTTTTTTTTTAATTTTAAAATTTTTTTTTAATTTTTAAACAGAAATTTTAAAATTTCTTTTCTTTAATTATTTTTTCATTTTAAATTTTTTTTTTAAATTTTTAAATTTTTTTTAATTTTCTTATAATTTTTTTATTTTTTTTTAAATTTTTTAAAAATTTTTTAAATTTTTTAAAAATTTTTTAAATTTTTTAAAAATTTTTTAAATTTTTTTAAAATTTTTATTAAAAAATTTGTTTTATTTTTTTTAAATTTTTTAACAAAATTTTTTCATTTTTTTCATTTTTTTAAATTTTTTTAAAAAACTTTTTCATTTTTTAATTTTTTTCATTTTTTTTAAGTTTTTTAAAAGAAAATTTTTTATTTTTTTTAATTTTCTTATAATTTTTTTATTTTTTTTTAATTTTTTAAATTTTTTTTTTAATTTTCTTATAATTTTTTTTTAATTTTTAAAAGTTTTTTTAGAATTTTAAAAAAAAATTTTCTTTTAAATTTTGTTTTAATTTTTTAACAATTTCTTTTTAAAAAATTTTATTTATGTTTTTTAAATTGTTTTCTTAATTTTTTTAAAATTTTTTTAATTTTTTTAAAAAAATTTTTTGTTTTTTTTTTAATATTTATTTTTTTATTTATTTTTTTAAATTTTTTAAAAAATTTTTTTTAATTTTTAAAAAGAAAATTTTAAAATTTCTTTTCTTTAATTATTTTTTCATTTCAATTTTTTTTTTAATTTTTTTAAATTTTTAAATTTTTTTTAATTTTCTTATAATATTTTTATTTTTTTTTAATTTTTAAAATTTTTTTTAAATTTTTTTAAAATTTTTTTTTAAAAATTTGTTTTAATTTTTTAACAATTTTTTAAAAAATTTTTTTATTTACGTTTTTAAATTTTTTTAAAATTTTTTTAAAATTTTTAAAATTTTTTGAAATTTTAAAATTTTTTTAGAATTTTTAAAAAAATTTTAAAAAATTTTTTTTTAATTTTTAACAATTTTTTTTTAATTTTTTATTTATGTTTTTAAAACTTTTTTCTAAATTTTTTTCAATTTCTAAATTTTTTTCAATTTTTAAATTTTTTTTAATTTTTTAAAATTTTTTATTTAATTTTAATTTTTTTTTTTAATTTTTTAAAAAAAAATTAAAATTCTTTTGTTTAATTATTTTTTCATTTTAAAATTTTTTTTTTATTTTTAAAAATTTTTTTTTTTAATTTTCTTATAATTTTTTTATTTTCTTTAAATTTATTAAAATTTTTTTTTAATTTTTTAAATTTTTTTTTAATTTTTAAAAGTTTTTTTAGAATTTTAAAAAAAAAAATTTTTTAAATTTTGTTTTAATATTTTAACAATTTCTTTTAAAATTTTTTATTTATGTTTTTTAAATTTTTTTCTTAATTTTTTTTAATTTTTTTTTAATTTTTTTTAATTTTTTTAAAAAAAATTTTTTGTTTTTTTTTAATTTTTTATTTTTTTATTTATTTTTTAAAATTTTTTTATAAATTTTTAAAATTTTTTAAAATTACTTTTAAAATTTCTTTAAATGTTAAAAAAATTATTTTTCTTAATTTTTTTAAAAAATTTTGTTTTAATTTTTAACAATTTTTTTAAAAATTTTTTTATTTATGTTTTTAAAACTTTTTTCTAAATTTTTTTCAATTTTTAAATTTTTTTTAATTTTTAAAAGTTTTTTTAGAATTTTAAAAAAAAATTTTTTTTTAAATTTTGTTTTAATATTTTAACAATTTCTTTTTAAAAATTTTTATTTATGTTTTTTAAATTTTTTTCTTAATTTTTTTTAATTTTTTTAATTTTTTAAAAAAAATTTTTTGTTTTTTTTTTAAATTTTTTATTTTTTTTATTTATTTTTTAAAATTTTTTGAAATTTTAAAATTTTTTTATAAATTTTTAAAATTTTTTAAAATTACTTTTAAAATTTTTTTAAATGTTAAAAAAATTAATTTTTTTAAATTTATTTTAAAAAATTTTGTTTTAATTTTTAACAATTTTTTTTTTTTAATTTTTTATTTATGTTTTTAAAACTTTTTTCTAAATTTTTTTCAATTTAAAATTTTTTTTTTTAATTTTAAAATTTTTTTTCAATTTTTAAACAGAAAATTTTAAAATTTCTTTTCTTTAATTATTTTTTCATTTTAAATTTTTTTTTAAATTTTTAAATTTTTTTTAATTTTCTTATAATTTTTTTATTTTTTTTTAAATTTTTTAAAAATTTTTCTAAATTTTTTAAAAATTTTTTAAATTTTTTTAAAATTTTTATTAAAAAATTTGTTTTATTTTTTTTAAATTTTTTAACAAAATTTTTTTTATTTTTTTTTAATTTTTTAAATTTTTTTTTTAATTTTCTTATAATTTTTTTTTAATTTTTAAAAGTTTTTTTAGAATTTTAAAAAAAAATTTTCTTTTAAATTTTGTTTTAATTTTTTAACAATTTCTTTTTAAAAAATTTTATTTATGTTTTTTAAATTTTTTTCTTAATTTTTTTTAAATTTTTTTAATTTTTTTAAAAAAATTTTTTGTTTTTTTTTTAATATTTATTT
>NW_027487498.1:0-2500 GCF_050908995.1 Andrena cerasifolii | reverse complement strand
ATTTTTTTTTAATTTTTAAAATTTTTTTTCTAAATTTTTAAATTTTTAAATTTTTTTTAATTTTCTTATAATTTTTTTATTTTTATTAAATTTTTTAAAAATTTTTTTAATTTTTTTTAAATTTTTTTTAAAATTTTTTGAAATTTTAAATTTTTTTTATAAATTTTTAAAATTTTTTAAAATTACTTTTAAAATTTTGTTAAATGTTAAAAAAAATTTTTTTTTTAATTTTTTTAAAAAATTTTGTTTTAATTTTTAACAATTTTTTTTAAAAAATTTTTTATTTATGTTTTTAAAACTTTTTTCTAAATTTTTTTTAAATTTTTTAAATTTTTTAAAATTACTTTTAAAATTTTTTTAAATGTTAAAAAAAAATTATTTTTTTTTTAAATTTTTTTTTAATTTTTAACAATTTTTTTTTAATTTTTTATTTATGCTTTTAAAACTTTTTTCTAAATTTTTTTCAATTTTAAAATTTTTTTTTAATTTTTAAAATTTTTTATTTAATTTTAAATTCTTTTTAATTTTTAAAAAGAAAATTTTAAAATTTCTTTTCTTTAATTATTTTTTCATTTTAAATTTTTTTTTTTAATTTTTTTAAATTTTTAATTTTTTTTTAATTTTCTTATAATATTTTTATTTTTTTTAAATTTTTAAAAATTTTTTTTAAATTTTTTTTAAATTTTTAAAATTTTTTAAAATTACTTTTAAAATTTTTTTAAATGTTAAAAAAAATTATTTTTTTTTTAAATTTTTTTTTAATTTTTAACAATTTTTTTTAATTTTTTATTTATGCTTTTAAAACTTTTTTCTAAATTTTTTTCAATTTTGAAATTTTTTTTTTAATTTTAAAATTTTTTTTTAATTTTTAAACAGAAAACTTTAAAATTTCTTTTCTTTAATTATTTTTTCATTTTAAATTTTTTTTTTAATTTTTAAATTTTTTTTTTAATTTTCTTATAATTTTTTTTTAATTTTTAAAAGTTTTTTTAGAATTTTAAAAAAAAAATTTCTTTTAAATTTTGTTTTAATTTTTTAACAATTTCTTTTTAAAAAATTTTATTTATGTTTTTTAAATTTTTTTCTTAATTTTTTTAAAATTTTTTAAATTTTTTTAAAAAAATTTTTTGTTTTTTTTTAATTTTTTATTTTTTTATTTATTTTTTAGAATTTTTTGAAATTTTAAATTTTTTTTATAAATTTTAAAAATTTTTTAAAATTACTTTTAAAATTTCTTTAAATGTTAAAAAAATTATTTTTTTTAATTTTTTTAAAAAATTTTGTTTTAATTTTTAACAATTTTTTTTTAAATTTTTTTATTTATGTTTTTAAAACTTTTTTCTAAATTTTTTTCAATTTTTAAATTTTTTTTAATTTTTAAAAATTTTTTTTTAATTTTTTTTTAATTTTTTTTTAAAAATTTGTTTTAATTTTTCAACAATTTTTTTAAAAATTTTTTATTTACGTTTTTAAATTTTTTTAAAATTTTTTTAAAATTTTTAAAATTTTTTGAAATTTTAAAAGTTTTTTTAGGATTTTTAAAAAAACTTTTTTAAATTTTTTTTTTAAATTTTTAACAATTTTTTTTTAATTTTTTATTTATGTTTTTAAAACTTTTCTCTAGATTTTTTTCAATTTTTAAATTTTTTTTTTAATTTTTAAAATTTTTTATTTAATTTTAATTTTTTTTTAATTTTTAAAAAAAAATTAAAAATTCTTTTTATTAATTATTTTTTCATTTAAAAATTTTTTTTATTTTTAAAAATTTTTAATTTTTTTTTAATTTTCTTATAATTTTTTTATTTTCTTTAAATTTTTAAAAAAAATTTTTTAATTTTTTAAAAATTTTTTTTTAATTTTTAAAAGTTTTTTTTAGAATTTTTAAAAAAATTTTTTTTTTAAATTTTGTTTTAATATTTTAACAATTTCTTTTTAAAAATTTTTATTTATGTTTTTTAAATTTTTTTCTTAATTTTTTTTAATTTTTTTTAATTTTTTTTAATTTTTTTTAATTTTTTTTCAAAAAAATTTTGTTTTTTTTTAATTTTTTATTTTTTTTATTTATTTTTTAAAATTTTTTGAAATTTTAAAATTTTTTTATAAATTTTTAAAAATTTTTAAAATTACTTTAAAATTTTTTTTAAATGTTCAAAATAATTAATTTTTTTTAATTTTTTTTTAAAATTTTTTTTTTAATTTTTAACAATTTTTTTTTAATTTTTTATTTATGTTTTTAAAACTTTTTTCTAAATTTTTTTCAATTTTTAATTTTTTTTTAATTTTTAAAAGTTTTTTTAGAATTTTAAAAAAATTTTTTTTTTAAATTTTGTTTTAATTTTTTAACAATTTCTTTTAAAAAATTGTATTTATGTTTTTTAAATTTTTTTAAAATTTTTTTAAAAATTTTTTAAAATTTTAAAAGTTGTTTAGATTTTTTAAAAAAACTTCTTTAAATTTTTTTTTTAAATTTTTAACAATTTTTTTTTAATTTTTTATTTAT
>NW_027487497.1:0-14970 GCF_050908995.1 Andrena cerasifolii | reverse complement strand
TTTCGAGACAGATTGTTTAACTAAGAGACGCAGAATTTTCGAACGCCTCTTGAAAGGCCTGCGCCTCTTATTTGCAACTTTAAGGCGATGCATTTGAAGCTGAAATTTAGTATACCTCTTTCGACTTCATGTTCTCCTGATATTTTGGCCAAAATCTGGCGAAAATTTTCAGAGTACACAAAATTGGGCTTTGTAACAGGAGAACATGCCGTCGAAAGAGATGGAACAAAGTAATGTCTCCGGAGAGCAAATCAAAGAGCGAGAAGTGGCGCAGGTGTTTCGAGACAGATTGTTTAACTAAGAGACGCAGAATTTTCGAACGCCTCTTGAAAGGCCTGCGCCTCTTATTTGCAACTTTAAGGCGATGCATTTGAAGCTGAAATTTAGTATACCTCTTTCGACTTCATGTTCTCCTGATATTTTGGCCAAAATCTGGCGAAAATTTTCAGAGTACACAAAATTGGGCTTTGTAACAGGAGAACATGCCGTCGAAAGAGATGGAACAAAGTAATGTCTCCGGAGAGCAAATCAAAGAGCGAGAAGTGGCGCAGGTGTTTCGAGACAGTTTGTTTAACTAAGAGACGCAGAATTTTCGAACGCCTCTTGAAAGGCCTGCGCCTCTTATTTGCAACTTTAAGGCGATGCATTTGAAGCTGAAATTTAGTATACCTCTTTCGACTTCATGTTCTCCTGATATTTTGGCCAAAATCTGGTGAAAATTTTCAGAGTACACAAAATTGGGCTTTGTAACAGGAGAACATGCCGTCGAAAGAGATGGCACAAAGTAACGTCTCCGGAGAGCAAATCAAAGAGCGAGAAGTGGCGCAGGTGTTTCGAGACAGATTGTTTAACTAAGAGACGCAGAATTTTCGAACGCCTCTTGAAAGGCCTGCGCCTCTTATTTGCAACATTAAGGCGATGCATTTGAAGCTGAAATTTAGTATACCTCTTTCGACTTCATGTTCTCCTGATATTTTGGCCAAAATCTGGCGAAAATTTTCAGAGTACACAAAATTGGGCTTTGTAACAGGAGAACATGCCGTCGAAAGAGATGGAACAAAGTAATGTCTCCGGAGAGCAAATCAAAGATCGAGAAGTGGCGCAGGTGTTTCGAGACAGATTGTTTAACTAAGAGACGCAGATTTTTCGAACGCCTCTTGAAAGGCCTGCGCCTCTTATTTGCAACTTTAAGGCGATGCATTTGAAGCTGAAATTTAGTATACCTCTTTCGACTTCATGTTCTCCTGATATTTTGGCCAAAATCTGGTGAAAATTTTCAGAGTACACAAAATTGGGCTTTGTAACAGGAGAACATGCCGTCGAAAGAGATGGCACAAAGTAACGTCTCCGGAGAGCAAATCAAAGAGCGAGAAGTGGCGCAGGTGTTTCGAGACAGTGACTGTTTAACGAAGAGACGCAGAATTTTTCGAACGCCTCCTGAAAGGCCTGCGCCTCTTAATTGCAAGTTTAAGGCGATGCCTTCGAAGCTGAAATTTAGTATACCTCTTTCCACTTCATGTTCTCCTGATATATTGGCCAAAATCTGGCGAAAATTTCGAGAATACACAAAATTGAGCTTTGTAACAGGAGAACATGCCGTCGAAAGAGGTGGAACAAAGTAACGTCTCCGGAGAGCAAATCAAAGAGCGAGAAGTGGCGCAGGTGTTTCGAGACAGATTGTTTAACTAAGAGACGCAGAATTTTCGAACGCCTCTTGAAAGGCCTGCGCCTCTTATTTGCAACTTTAAGGCGATGCATTTGAAGCTGAAATTTAGTATACCTCTTTCGACTTCATGTTCTCCTGATATTTTGGCCAAAATCTGGTGAAAATTTTCAGAGTACACAAAATTGGGCTTTGTAACAGGAGAACATGCCGTCGAAAGAGATGGCACAAAGTAACGTCTCCGGAGAGCAAATCAAAGAGCGAGAAGTGGCGCAGGTGTTTCGAGACAGTGACTGTTTAACGAAGAGACGCACAATTTTCGAACGCCTCTTGAAAGGCCTGCGCCTCTAATTTGATACTTTTAAGCGATGCCTTTGAAGCTGAAATTTAGTATACCTCTTTCCACTTCATGTTCTCCTGATATATTGGCCAAAATCTAGCGAAAATTTTCAGAATGCACAAAATTGGGCTTTGTAACAGGAGAATATGCAGTCGAAAGAGATGGCACAAAGTAACGTCTCTGGAGAACAAATCTAAGAGCGAGAAGTGGCGCAGGTGTTTCGAGACAGTGACTGATTAACGTAGAGACGCAGAATTTTCGAACGCCTCTTGAAAGGCCTGCGCCTCTTATTTGCAACATTAAGGCGATGCCTTTGAAGCTGAAATTTAGTATACCTCTTTTGACTTCATGTTCTCCTGATATATTGGCCAAAATCTGGCGAAAATTTCGAGAATACACAAAATTGTGCTTTGTAACAGGACAACATGCCGTCGAAAGAGATGGAACAAAGTAACGTCTCTGGAGAGCAAATCAAAGAGCGAGAAGTGGCGCAGGTGTTTCGAGACAGATTGTTTAACTAAGAGACGCAGAATTTTCGAACGCCTCTTGAAAGGCCTGCGCCTCTTATTTGCAACTTTAAGGCGATGCCTTTGAAGCTGAAATTTAGTATACCTCTTTCCACTTCATTTTCTCCTGATATATTGGCCAAAATCTGGCGAAAATTTCGAGAATACACAAAATTGTGCTTTGTAACAGGACAACATGCCGTCGAAAGAGATGGAACAATGTAACGTCTCTGGAGAGCAAATCAAAGAGCGAGAAGTGGCGCAGGTGTTTCGAGACAGTGACTGTTTAACGAAGAGACGCAGAATTTTCGAACGCCTCTTGAAAGGCCTGCGCCTCTTATTTGCAACTTTAAGGCGATGCCTTTGAAGCTGAAATTTAGTATACCTCTTTCCACTTCATTTTCTCCTGATATATTGGCCAAAATCTGGCGAAAATTTCGAGAATACACAAAATTGTGCTTTGTAACAGGACAACATGCCGTCGAAAGAGATGGAACAAAGTAACGTCTCTGGAGAGCAAATCAAAGAGCGAGAAGTGGCGCAGGTGTTTCGAGACAGATTGTTTAACTAAGAGACGCAGAATTTTCGAACGCCTCTTGAAAGGCCTGCGCCTCTTATTTGCAACTTTAAGGCGATGCATTTGAAGCTGAAATTTAGTATACCTCTTTCGACTTCATGTTCTCCTGATATTTTGGCCAAAATCTGGTGAAAATTTTCAGAGTACACAAAATTGGGCTTTGTAACAGGAGAACATGCCGTCGAAAGAGATGGCACAAAGTAACGTCTCCGGAGAGCAAATCAAAGAGCGAGAAGTGGCGCAGGTGTTTCGAGACAGTGACTGTTTAACGAAGAGACGCAGAATTTTCGAACGCCTCCTGAAAGGCCTGCGCCTCTTAATTGCAAGTTTAAGGCGATGCCTTCGAAGCTGAAATTTAGTATACCTCTTTCCACTTCATGTTCTCCTGATATATTGGCCAAAATCTGGCGAAAATTTCGAGAATACACAAAATTGAGCTTTGTAACAGGAGAACATGCCGTCGAAAGAGGTGGAACAAAGTAACGTCTCTGGAGAGCAAATCAAAGAGCGAGAAGTGGCGCAGATGTTTCGAGACAGTGACTGTTTAACGAAGAGTCGCACAATTTTCGAACGCCTCTTGAAAGGCCTGCGCCTCTAATTTGATACTTTTAAGCGATGCCTTTGAAGCTGAAATTTAGTATACCTCTTTCCACTTCATGTTCTCCTGATATATTGGCCAAAATCTAGCGAAAATTTTCAGAATGCACAAAATTGGGCTTTGTAACAGGAGAATATGCAGTCGAAAGAGATGGCACAAAGTAACGTCTCTGGAGAACAAATCAAAGAGCGAGAAGTGGCGCAGGTGTTTCGAGACAGTGACTGATTAACGTAGAGACGCAGAATTTTCGAACGCCTCTTGAAAGGCCTGCGCCTCTTATTTGCAACATTAAGGCGATGCCTTTGAAGCTGAAATTTAGTATACCTCTTTCCACTTCATTTTCTCCTGATATATTGGCCAAAATCTGGCGAAAATTTCGAGAATACACAAAATTGTGCTTTGTAACAGGACAACATGCCGTCGAAAGAGATGGAACAAAGTAACGTCTATGGAGAGCAAATCAAAGAGCGAGAAGTGGCGCAGGTGTTTCGAGACAGATTGTTTAACTAAGAGACGCAGAATTTTCGAACGCCTCTTGAAAGGCCTGCGCCTCTTATTTGCAACTTTAAGGCGATGCCTTTGAAGCTGAAATTTAGTATACCTCTTTCCACTTCATGTTCTCCTGATATATTGGCCAAAATCTGGCGAAAATTTTCAGAATCCACAGAATTGGGCTTTGTAACAGGAGAACATGCCGTCGAAAGAGATGGCACAAAGTAACGTCTCCGGAGGGCAAATCAATGAGCGAGAAGTGGCGCAGATGTTTCGAGACAGTGACTGTTTAACGAAGACACGCAGAATTTTCGAACGCCTCTTGAAAGGCCTGCGCCTCTTATTTGCAACTTTAAGGCGATGCCTTTGAAGCTGAAATTTAGTATACCTCTTTCCACTTCATTTTCTCCTGATATATTGGCCAAAATCTGGCGAAAATTTCGAGAATACACAAAATTGTGCTTTGTAACAGGACAACATGCCGTCGAAAGAGATGGAACAAAGTAACGTCTCTGGAGAGCAAATCAAAGAGCGAGAAGTGGCGCAGGTGTTTCGAGACAGATTGTTTAACTAAGAGACGCAGAATTTTCGAACGCCTCTTGAAAGGCCTGCGCCTCTTATTTGCAACTTTAAGGCGATGCATTTGAAGCTGAAATTTAGTATACCTCTTTCGACTTCATGTTCTCCTGATATTTTGGCCAAAATCTGGCGAAAATTTTCAGAGTACACAAAATTGGGCTTTGTAACAGGAGAACATGCCGTCGAAAGAGATGGAACAAAGTAATGTCTCCGGAGAGCAAATCAAAGAGCGAGAAGTGGCGCAGGTGTTTCGAGACAGATTGTTTAACTAAGAGACGCAGAATTTTCGAACGCCTCTTGAAAGGCCTGCGCCTCTTATTTGCAACTTTAAGGCGATGCATTTGAAGCTGAAATTTAGTATACCTCTTTCGACTTCATGTTCTCCTGATATTTTGGCCAAAATCTGGTGAAAATTTTCAGAGTACACAAAATTGGGCTTTGTAACAGGAGAACATGCCGTCGAAAGAGATGGAACAAAGTAATGTCTCCGGAGAGCAAATCAAAGAGCGAGAAGTGGCGCAGGTGTTTCGAGACAGATTGTTTAACTAAGAGACGCAGAATTTTCGAACGCCTCTTGAAAGGCCTGCGCCTCTTATTTGCAACTTTAAGGCGATGCATTTGAAGCTGAAATTTAGTATACCTCTTTCGACTTCATGTTCTCCTGATATTTTGGCCAAAATCTGGCGAAAATTTTCAGAGTACACAAAATTGGGCTTTGTAACAGGAGAACATGCCGTCGAAAGAGATGGAACAAAGTAATGTCTCCGGAGAGCAAATCAAAGAGCGAGAAGTGGCGCAGGTGTTTCGAGACAGATTGTTTAACTAAGAGACGCAGAATTTTCGAACGCCTCTTGAAAGGCCTGCGCCTCTTATTTGCAACTTTAAGGCGATGCATTTGAAGCTGAAATTTAGTATACCTCTTTCGACTTCATGTTCTCCTGATATTTTGGCCAAAATCTGGTGAAAATTTTCAGAGTACACAAAATTGGGCTTTGTAACAGGAGAACATGCCGTCGAAAGAGATGGCACAAAGTAACGTCTCCGGAGAGCAAATCAAAGAGCGAGAAGTGGCGCAGGTGTTTCGAGACAGTGACTGTTTAACGAAGAGACGCAGAATTTTCGAACGCCTCCTGAAAGGCCTGCGCCTCTTAATTGCAAGTTTAAGGCGATGCCTTCGAAGCTGAAATTTAGTATACCTCTTTCCACTTCATGTTCTCCTGATATATTGGCCAAAATCTGGCGAAAATTTCGAGAATACACAAAATTGAGCTTTGTAACAGGAGAACATGCCGTCGAAAGAGGTGGAACAAAGTAACGTCTCCGGAGAGCAAATCAAAGAGCGAGAAGTGGCGCAGGTGTTTCGAGACAGATTGTTTAACTAAGAGACGCAGAATTTTCGAACGCCTCTTGAAAGGCCTGCGCCTCTTATTTGCAACTTTAAGGCGATGCATTTGAAGCTGAAATTTAGTATACCTCTTTCGACTTCATGTTCTCCTGATATTTTGGCCAAAATCTGGTGAAAATTTTCAGAGTACACAAAATTGGGCTTTGTAACAGGAGAACATGCCGTCGAAAGAGATGGCACAAAGTAACGTCTCCGGAGAGCAAATCAAAGAGCGAGAAGTGGCGCAGGTGTTTCGAGACAGTGACTGTTTAACGAAGAGACGCACAATTTTCGAACGCCTCTTGAAAGGCCTGCGCCTCTAATTTGATACTTTTAAGCGATGCCTTTGAAGCTGAAATTTAGTATACCTCTTTTCACTTCATGTTCTCCTGATATATTGGCCAAAATCTAGCGAAAATTTTCAGAATGCACAAAATTGGGCTTTGTAACAGGAGAATATGCAGTCGAAAGAGATGGCACAAAGTAACGTCTCTGGAGAACAAATCTAAGAGCGAGAAGTGGCGCAGGTGTTTCGAGACAGTGACTGATTAACGTAGAGACGCAGAATTTTCGAACGCCTCTTGAAAGGCCTGCGCCTCTTATTTGCAACATTAAGGCGATGCCTTTGAAGCTGAAATTTAGTATACCTCTTTTGACTTCATGTTCTCCTGATATATTGGCCAAAATCTGGCGAAAATTTCGAGAATACACAAAATTGTGCTTTGTAACAGGACAACATGCCGTCGAAAGAGATGGAACAAAGTAACGTCTCTGGAGAGCAAATCAAAGAGCGAGAAGTGGCGCAGGTGTTTCGAGACAGATTGTTTAACTAAGAGACGCAGAATTTTCGAACGCCTCTTGAAAGGCCTGCGCCTCTTATTTGCAACTTTAAGGCGATGCCTTTGAAGCTGAAATTTAGTATACCTCTTTCCACTTCATTTTCTCCTGATATATTGGCCAAAATCTGGCGAAAATTTCGAGAATACACAAAATTGTGCTTTGTAACAGGACAACATGCCGTCGAAAGAGATGGAACAATGTAACGTCTCTGGAGAGCAAATCAAAGAGCGAGAAGTGGCGCAGGTGTTTCGAGACAGTGACTGTTTAACGAAGAGACGCAGAATTTTCGAACGCCTCTTGAAAGGCCTGCGCCTCTTATTTGCAACTTTAAGGCGATGCCTTTGAAGCTGAAATTTAGTATACCTCTTTCCACTTCATTTTCTCCTGATATATTGGCCAAAATCTGGCGAAAATTTCGAGAATACACAAAATTGTGCTTTGTAACAGGACAACATGCCGTCGAAAGAGATGGAACAAAGTAACGTCTCTGGAGAGCAAATCAAAGAGCGAGAAGTGGCGCAGGTGTTTCGAGACAGATTGTTTAACTAAGAGACGCAGAATTTTCGAACGCCTCTTGAAAGGCCTGCGCCTCTTATTTGCAACTTTAAGGCGATGCATTTGAAGCTGAAATTTAGTATACCTCTTTCGACTTCATGTTCTCCTGATATTTTGGCCAAAATCTGGTGAAAATTTTCAGAGTACACAAAATTGGGCTTTGTAACAGGAGAACATGCCGTCGAAAGAGATGGCACAAAGTAACGTCTCCGGAGAGCAAATCAAAGAGCGAGAAGTGGCGCAGGTGTTTCGAGACAGTGACTGTTTAACGAAGACTCGCAGAATTTTCGAACGCCTCCTGATAGGCCTGCGCCTCTTATTTGCAACTGTAAGGCGATGCATTTGAAGCTGAAATTTAGTATACCTCTTTCGACTTCATGTTCTCCTGATATTTTGGCCAAAATCTGGTGAAAATTTTCAGAGTACACAAAATTGGGCTTTGTAACAGGAGAACATGCCGTCGAAAGAGATGGCACAAAGTAACGTCTCCGGAGAGCAAATCAAAGAGCGAGAAGTGGCGCAGGTGTTTCGAGACAGATTGTTTAACGAAGAGACGCAGAATTTTCGAACGCCTCTTGAAAGGCCTGCGCCTCTTATTTGCAACTTTAAGGCGATGCATTTGAAGCTGAAATTTAGTATACCTCTTTCGACTTCATGTTCTCCTGATATTTTGGCCAAAATCTGGTGAAAATTTTCAGAGTACACAAAATTGGGCTTTGTACAGGAGAACATGCCGTCGAAAGAGATGGCACAAAGTAACGTCTCCGGAGAGCAAATCAAAGAGCGAGAAGTGGCGCAGGTGTTTCGAGACAGTGACTGTTTAACGAAGAGACGCAGAATTTCGAACGCCTCCTGAAAGGCCTGCGCCTCTTAATTGCAAGTTTAAGGCGATGCCTTCGAAGCTGAAATTTAGTATACCTCTTTCCACTTCATGTTCTCCTGATATATTGGCCAAAATCTGGCGAAAATTTCGAGAATACACAAAATTGAGCTTTGTAACAGGAGAACATGCCGTCGAAAGAGGTGGAACAAAGTAACGTCTCTGGAGAGCAAATCAAAGAGCGAGAAGTGGCGCAGATGTTTCGAGACAGTGACTGTTTAACGAAGAGTCGCACAATTTTCGAACGCCTCTTGAAAGGCCTGCGCCTCTAATTTGATACTTTTAAGCGATGCCTTTGAAGCTGAAATTTAGTATACCTCTTTCCACTTCATGTTCTCCTGATATATTGGCCAAAATCTAGCGAAAATTTTCAGAATGCACAAAATTGGGCTTTGTAACAGGAGAATATGCAGTCGAAAGAGATGGCACAAGTAACGTCTCTGGAGAACAAATCAAAGAGCGAGAAGTGGCGCAGGTGTTTCGAGACAGTGACTGATTAACGTAGAGACGCAGAATTTTCGAACGCCTCTTGAAAGGCCTGCGCCTCTTATTTGCAACATTAAGGCGATGCCTTTGAAGCTGAAATTTAGTATACCTCTTTCCACTTCATTTTCTCCTGATATATTGGCCAAAATCTGGCGAAAATTTCGAGAATACACAAAATTGTGCTTTGTAACAGGACAACATGCCGTCGAAAGAGATGGAACAAAGTAACGTCTATGGAGAGCAAATCAAAGAGCGAGAAGTGGCGCAGGTGTTTCGAGACAGATTGTTTAACTAAGAGACGCAGAATTTTCGAACGCCTCTTGAAAGGCCTGCGCCTCTTATTTGCAACTTTAAGGCGATGCCTTTGAAGCTGAAATTTAGTATACCTCTTTCCACTTCATGTTCTCCTGATATATTGGCCAAAATCTGGCGAAAATTTTCAGAATCCCACAGAATTGGGCTTTGTAACAGGAGAACGTGCCGTCGAAAGAGATGGCACAAAGTAACGTCTCCGGAGGGCAAATCAATGAGCGAGAAGTGGCGCAGATGTTTCGAGACAGTGACTGTTTAACGAAGACACGCAGAATTTCGAACGCCTCTTGAAAGGCCTGCGCCTCTTATTTGCAACTTTAAGGCGATGCCTTTGAAGCTGAAATTTAGTATACCTCTTTCCACTTCATTTTCTCCTGATATATTGGCCAAAATCTGGCGAAAATTTCGAGAATACACAAAATTGTGCTTTGTAACAGGACAACATGCCGTCGAAAGAGATGGAACAAAGTAACGTCTCTGGAGAGCAAATCAAAGAGCGAGAAGTGGCGCAGGTGTTTCGAGACAGATTGTTTAACTAAGAGACGCAGAATTTTCGAACGCCTCTTGAAAGGCCTGCGCTCTTATTTGCAACTTTAAGGCGATGCATTTGAAGCTGAAATTTAGTATACCTCTTTCGACTTCATGTTCTCCTGATATTTTGGCCAAAATCTGGTGAAAATTTTCAGAGTACACAAAATTGGGCTTTGTAACAGGAGAACATGCCGTCGAAAGAGATGGCACAAAGTAACGTCTCCGGAGAGCAAATAAAAGAGCGAGAAGTGGCGCAGGTGTTTCGAGACAGTGACTGTTTAACGAAGAGACGCAGAATTTTCGAACGCCTCCTGATAGGCCTGCGCCTCTTATTCGCAACTTTAAGGCGATGCATTTGAAGCTGAAATTTAGTATACCTCTTTCGACTTCATGTTCTCCTGATATTTTGGCCAAAATCTGGCGAAAATTTTCAGAGTACACAAAATTGGGCTTTGTAACAGGAGAACATGCCGTCGAAAGAGATGGAACAAAGTAATGTCTCCGGAGAGCAAAGCAAAGAGCGAGAAGTGGCGCAGGTGTTTCGAGACAGATTGTTTAACTAAGAGACGCAGAATTTTCGAACGCCTCTTGAAGGCCTGCGCCTCTTATTTGCAACTTTAAGGCGATGCATTTGAAGCTGAAATTTAGTATACCTCTTTCGACTTCATGTTCTCCTGATATTTTGGCCAAAATCTGGTGAAAATTTTCAGAGTACACAAAATTGGGCTTTGTAATAGGAGAACATGCCGTCGAAAGAGATGGCACAAAGTAACGTCTCCGGAGAGCAAATCAAAGAGCGAGAAGTGGCGCAGGTTTTTCGAGACAGTGACTGTTTAACGAAGAGACGCAGAATTTTCGAACGCCTCCTGAAAGGCCTGCGCCTCTTATTTGCAACTTTAAGGCGATGCATTTGAAGCTGAAATTTAGTATACCTCTTTCGACTTCATGTTCTCCTGATATTTTGGCCAAAATCTGGCGAAAATTTTCAGAGTACACAAAATTGGGCTTTGTAACAGGAGAACATGCCGTCGAAAGAGATGGAACAAAGTAATGTCTCCGGAGAGCAAATCAAAGAGCGAGAAGTGGCGCTGGTGTTTCGAGACAGTGACTGTTTCACGAAGAGGCGCAGAATTTTCGAAAGCTTCTTGAAAGGCCTGCGCCTCTTATTTGCAACTTTAAGGCGATGCATTTGAAGCTGAAATTTAGTATACCTCTTTCCACTTCATGTTCTCCTGATATATTGGCCAAAATCTGGCGAAAATTTTCAGAATGCACAAAATTGGGCTTTGTAATAGGAGAACATGCCGTCGAAAGAGATGGTACAAAGTAACGTCTCCGGAGAGCAAATCAAAAAGCGAGAAGTGGCGCAGATGTTTCGAGACAGTGACTGTTTAACGAAGACACGCAGAATTTTCGAACGCCTCTTGAAAGGCCTGCGCCTCTTATTTGCAACTTTAAGGCGATGCCTTTGAAGCTGAAATTTAGTATACCTCTTTCCACTTCATTTTCTCCTGATATATTGGCCAAAATCTGGCGAAAATTTCGAGAATACACAAAATTGTGCTTTGTAACAGGACAACATGCCGTCGAAAGAGATGGAACAAAGTAACGTCTCTGGAGAGCAAATCAAAGAGCGAGAAGTGGCGCAGGTGTGTCGAGACAGATTGTTTAACTAAGAGACGCAGAATTTTCGAACGCCTCTTGAAAGTCCTGCGCCTCTTATTTGCAACTTTAAGGCGATGCATTTGAAGCTGAAATTTAGTATACCTCTTTCCACTTCATGTTCTCCTGATATATTGGCCAAAATCTGGCGAAAATTTCGAGAATACACAAAATTGAGCTTTGTAACAGGAGAACATGCCGTCGAAAGAGGTGGAACAAAGTAACGTTTCTGGAGAGCAAATCAAAGAGCGAGAAGTGGCGCAGGTGTTTCGAGACAGTGACTGTTTCACGAAGAGACGCAGAATTTTCGAAAGCTTCTTGAAAGGCCTGCGCCTCTTATTTGCAACTTTAAGGCGATGCCTTTGATGCTGAAATTTAGTATACCACTTTTGACTTCATGTTCTCCTGATATATTGGCCAAAATCTGGCGAAAATTTCGAGAATACACAAAATTGTGCTTTGTAACAGGACAACATGCCGTCGAAAGAGATGGAACAAAGTAACGTCTCTGGAGAGCAAATCAAAGAGCGAGAAGTGGCGCAGGTGTTTCGAGACAGATTGTTTAACTAAGAGACGCAGAATTTTCGAACGCCTCTTGAAAGTCCTGCGCCTCTTATTTGCAACTTTAAGGCGATGCATTTGAAGCTGAAATTTAGTATACCTCTTTCGACTTCATGTTCTCCTGATATTTTGGCCAAAATCTGGTGAAAATTTTCAGAGTACACAAAATTGGGCTTTGTAACAGGAGAACATGCCGTCGAAAGAGATGGCACAAAGTAACGTCTCCGGAGAGCAAATCAAAGAGCGAGAAGTGGCGCAGGTGTTTCGAGACAGTGACTGTTTAACGAAGAGACGCAGAATTTTCGAACGCCTCCTGAAAGGCCTGCGCCTCTTAATTGCAAGTTTAAGGCGATGCCTTCGAAGCTGAAATTTAGTATACCTCTTTCCACTTCATGTTCTCCTGATATATTGGCCAAAATCTGGCGAAAATTTCGAGAATACACAAAATTGAGCTTTGTAACAGGAGAACATGCCGTCGAAAGAGGTGGAACAAAGTAACGTTTCTGGAGAGCAAATCAAAGAGCGAGAAGTGGCGCAGGTGTTTCGAGACAGTGACTGTTTAACGAAGAGACGCAGAATTTTCGAACGCCTCTTGAAAGGCCTGCGCCTCTTATTTGCAACTTTAAGGCGATGCCTTTGAAGCTGAAATTTAGTATACCTCTTTCGACTTCATGTTCTCCTGATATTTTGGCCAAAATCTGGTGAAAATTTTCAGAGTACACAAAATTGGGCTTTGTAATAGGAGAACATGCCGTCGAAAGAGGTGGAACAAAGTAACGTTTCTGGAGAGCAAATCAAAGAGCGAGAAGTGGCGCAGGTGTTTCGAGACAGATTGTTTAACTAAGAGACGCAGAATTTTCGAACGCCTCTTGAAAGTCCTGCGCCTCTTATTTGCAACTTTAAGGCGATGCATTTGAAGCTGAAATTTAGTATACCTCTTTCGACTTCATGTTCTCCTGATATTTTGGCCAAAATCTGGTGAAAATTTTCAGAGTACACAAAATTGGGCTTTGTAACAGGAGAACATGCCGTCGAAAGAGATGGCACAAAGTAACGTCTCCGGAGAGCAAATCAAAGAGCGAGAAGTGGCGCAGGTGTTTCGAGACAGTGACTGTTTAACGAAGAGACGCAGAATTTTCGAACGCCTCCTGAAAGGCCTGCGCCTCTTAATTGCAAGTTTAAGGCGATGCCTTCGAAGCTGAAATTTAGTATACCTCTTTCCACTTCATGTTCTCCTGATATATTGGCCAAAATCTGGCGAAAATTTCGAGAATACACAAAATTGAGCTTTGTAACAGGAGAACATGCCGTCGAAAGAGGTGGAACAAAGTAACGTTTCTGGAGAGCAAATCAAAGAGCGAGAAGTGGCGCAGGTGTTTCGAGACAGTGACTGTTTAACGAAGAGACGCAGAATTTTCGAACGCCTCTTGAAAGGCCTGCGCCTCTTATTTGCAACTTTAAGGCGATGCCTTTGAAGCTGAAATTTAGTATACCTCTTTCGACTTCATGTTCTCCTGATATTTTGGCCAAAATCTGGTGAAAATTTTCAGAGTACACAAAATTGGGCTTTGTAATAGGAGAACATGCCCTCGAAAGAGATGGCACAAAGTAACGTCTCCGGATAGCAAATCAAAGAGCGAGAAGTGGCGCAGATGTTTCGAGACAGTGACTGTTTAACGAAGACACGCAGAATTTTCGAACGCCTCTTGAAAGGCCTGCGCCTCTTATTTGCAACTTTAAGGCGATGCCTTTGAAGCTGAAATTTAGTATACCTCTTTCGACTTCATGTTCTCCTGATATTTTGGCCAAAATCTGGCGAAAATTTTCAGAGTACACAAAATTGGGCTTTGTAACAGGAGAACATGCCGTCGAAAGAGATGGAACAAAGTAACGTCTCTGGAGAGCAAATCAAAGAGCGAGAAGTGGCGCAGGTGTTTCGAGACAGATTGTTTAACTAAGAGACGCAGAATTTTCGAACGCCTCTTGAAAGACCTGCGCCTCTTATTTGCAACTTTAAGGCGATGCCTTTGAAGCTGAAATTTAGTATACCTCTTTCCACTTCATGTTCTCCTGATATATTGGCCAAAATCTGGCGAAAATTTTCAGAATCCACAGAATTGGGCTTTGTAACAGGAGAACATGCCGTCGAAAGAGATGGCACAAAGTAACGTCTCCGGAGGGCAAATCAATGAGCGAGAAGTGGCGCAGATGTTTCGAGACAGTGACTGTTTAACGAAGACACGCAGAATTTTCGAACGCCTCTTGAAAGGCCTGCGCCTCTTATTTGCAACTTTAAGGCGATGCCTTTGAAGCTGAAATTTAGTATACCTCTTTCCACTTCATTTTCTCCTGATATATTGGCCAAAATCTGGCGAAAATTTCGAGAATACACAAAATTGTGCTTTGTAACAGGACAACATGCCGTCGAAAGAGATGGAACAAAGTAACGTCTCTGGAGAGCAAATCAAAGAGCGAGAAGTGGCGCAGGTGTTTCGAGACAGATTGTTTAACTAAGAGACGCAGAATTTTCGAACGCCTCTTGAAAGGCCTGCGCCTCTTATTTGCAACTTTAAGGCGATGCATTTGAAGCTGAAATTTAGTATACCTCTTTCGACTTCATGTTCTCCTGATATTTTGGCCAAAATCTGGCGAAAATTTTCAGAGTACACAAAATTGGGCTTTGTAACAGGAGAACATGCCGTCGAAAGAGATGGAACAAAGTAATGTCTCCGGAGAGCAAATCAAAGAGCGAGAAGTGGAGCAGGTGTTTCGAGACAGATTGTTTAACTAAGAGACGCAGAATTTTCGAACGCCTCTTGAAAGGCCTGCGCCTCTTATTTGCAACTTTAAGGCGATGCATTTGAAGCTGAAATTTAGTATACCTCTTTCGACTTCATGTTCTCCTGATATTTTGGCCAAAATCTGGTGAAAATTTTCAGAGTACACAAAATTGGGCTTTGTAACAGGAGAACATGCCGTCGAAAGAGATGGAACAAAGTAACGT
>NW_027487496.1:0-14971 GCF_050908995.1 Andrena cerasifolii | reverse complement strand
GTTCGTTGGTTCGTTGGTTCGTTGGTTCGTTTGTTCGTTTGTTCGTTGCTTCGTTGGTTCGTTGGTTCGTTTGTTCGTCGGTTCGTTACTTCGTTGGTCCGTTGGTTCGTTGGTTCGTTTGTTTCTTTGTTTCTTTCTTTCTTTGTTCGTTTGTTCGTTTGTTCGTTTGTTCGTTTATTCGTTGGTTCGTTGGTTCGTTGGTTCGTTGGTTCGTTGGTTCATTGGTTCGTTGGTTCGTTGCTTCGTTGGTTCGTTGGTTCATTGGTTCGTTGGTTCGTTGGTTCGTTGGTTCCTTGGTTCGTTGGTTCGTTGGTTCGTTTGTTCGTTTGTTCATTTGTTCGTTTGTTCGTTTGTTCGTTTGTTCGTTTGTTCGTTTGTTCGTTTGTTCGTTTGTTCGTTGCATCGTTGGTTCGTTGGTTCGTTTGTTCGTTGGTTCGTTGCTTCGTTGGTCCGTTGGTTCGTTGGTTCGTTGGTTCGTTGGTTCGTTGGTTCGTTGGTTCGTTGGTTCGTTGGTTCGTTGCTTCGTTGCTTCGTTGGTTCATTGGTTCGTTGGTTCGTTGGTTCGTTGGTTCGTTGGTTCGTTGGTTCGTTTGTTCGTTTGTTTGTTTGTTCGTTTGTTCGTTTGTTCGTTTGTTCGTTTGTTCGTTTGTTCGTTGGTTCGTTGGTTCGTTGGTTCGTTGGTTCGTTGGTTCGTTGGTTCGTTGGTTCGTTTCTTTGTGTCTTTGTTTCTTTGTTTCTTTGTTTCTTTGTTTCCTTCCTTCTTTGTTCGTTTGTTCGTTTGTTCGTTTGTTCGTTTGTTCGTTTGTTCGTTTGTTCGATTGTTCGTTGGTTCGTTTGTTCGTTTGTTCGTTTGTTCGTTTGTTCGTTTGTTCGTTGGTTCGTTGTTTCGTTTGTTCGTTTGTTCGTTTGTTCGTTTTTTCGTTTGTTCGTTGGTTCGTTTGTTCGTTGGTTCGTTGCTTCGTTGGTCCGTTGGTTCGTTTGTTTCTTTATTTCTTTGTTTCTTTGTTCGTTTGTTTGTTCGTTTGTTCGTTTGTTCGTTTGTTCGTTTGTTCATTTGTTCGTTTGTTCGTTTGTTCGTTTGTTCGTTTGTTTGTTTGTTCGTTTGTTCGTTTGTTCGTTGCATCGTTGGTTCGTTGGTTCGTTTGTTCGTTGGTTCGTTGCTTCGTTGGTCCGTTGGTTCGTTGGTTCGTTGGTTCGTTGGTTCGTTGGTTCGTTGGTTCGTTGGTTCGTTGGTTCGTTGCTTCGTTGCTTCGTTGGTTCATTGGTTCGTTGGTTCGTTGGTTCGTTGGTTCGTTGGTTCGTTGGTTCGTTTGTTCGTTTGTTTGTTTGTTCGTTTGTTCGTTTGTTCGTTTGTTCGTTTGTTCGTTTGTTCGTTGGTTCGTTGGTTCGTTGGTTCGTTGGTTCGTTGGTTCGTTGGTTCGTTGGTTCGTTGGTTCGTTGGTTCGTTGGTTCGTTGGTTCGTTGGTTCGTTTGTTTCTTTATTTCTTTGTTTCTTTGTTCGTTTGTTTGTTCGTTTGTTCGTTTGTTCGTTTGTTCGTTTGTTCGTTGGTTCGTTGGTTCGTTGGTTCGTTGGTTCGTTGGTTCGTTGGTTCGTTGGTTCGTTGGGTCGTTGGTTCGTTGGTTCGTTGGTTCGTTGGTTCGTTTGTTCGTTTGTTCGTTTGTTCGTTTGTTCGTTTGTTCGTTGGTTCGTTGGTTCGTTGGTTCGTTGGTTCGTTTGTTCGTTTGTTCGTTTGTTCGTTGGTTCGTTGGTTCGTTGGTTCGTTGGTTCGTTGGTTCGTTGGTTCGTTGGTTCGTTGGTTCGTTGGTTCGTTGGTTCGTTGGTTCGTTGGTTCGTTGGTCCTTTGGTTCGTTGGTTCGTTGGTTCGTTTGTTTCTTTGTTTCTTTCTTTCTTTGTTAGTTTGTTCGTTTGTTCGTTTGTTCGCTTGTTCGTTGGTTCGATGGTTCGTTTGTTCGTTTGTTCGTTGGTTCGTTGGTTGGTCGGTTCGTTGGTTCGTTGGTTCGTTGGTTCGTTGGTTCGTTGGTTCGTTGGTTCGTTGGTTCGTTGGTTCGTTGGTTCGTTGGTTCGTTGGTTCGTTGGTTCGTTGGTTCGTTGGTTCGTTGGTTCGTTGGTTCGTTGGTTCGTTGGTTCGTTGGTTCGTTGGTTCGTTGGTTCGTTGGTTCGTTGGTTCGTTTGTTTCTTTGTTTCTTTGTTTCTTTCTTTCTTTGTTAGTTTGTTCGTTTGTTCGTTTGTTCGTTTGTTCGTTGGTTCGTTGGTTCGTTTGTTTCTTGATTTCTTTGTTTCTTTGTTTCTTTGTTCGTTTGTTTGTCCGTTTGTTCGTTTGCTCGTTTGTTCGTTTGTTCGTTTGTTCGTTTGTTCGTTGGTTCGTTTGTTCGTTTGATCGTTTGTTCGTTTGTTCGTTTGTTCGTTTGTTCGTTTGTTCGTTTGTTCGTTTGTTCGTTTGTTCGTTTGTTCGTTTGTTCGTTTGTTCGTTTGTTCGTTTGTTCGTTTGTTCGTTTGTTCGTTTGTTCGTTTGTTCGTTTGTTCGTTTGTTCGTTTGTTCGTTTGTTCGTTTGTTCGTTTGTTCGTTTGTTCGTTTGTTCGTTTGTTCGTTTGTTCGTTTGTTCGTTTGTTCGTTGGTTCGTTGGTTGATCGGTTCGTTGGTTCGTTGGTTCGTTGGTTCGTTGGTTCGTTGGTTCGTTGGTTCGTTGGTTCGTTGGTTCGTTGGTTCGTTGGTTCGTTGGTTCGTTGGTTCGTTGGTTCGTTGGTTCGTTGGTTCGTTGGTTCGTTGGTTCGTTGGTTCGTTTGTTCGTTTGTTCGTTTGTTCGTTTGTTCGTTTGTTCGTTTGTTCGTTTGTTCGTTTGTTCGTTTGTTCGTTTGTTCGTTGGTTCGCTGTTTCGTTGGTTCGTTGGTTCGTTGGTTCGTTTGTTTCTTTGTTTCTTTCTTTCTTTGTTAGTTTGTTCGTTTGTTCGTTTGTTCGCTTGTTCGTTGGTTTGATGGTTCGTTGGTTCGTTGGTTCGTTGGTTCGTTGGTTCGTTGGTTCGTTGGTTCGTTGGTTCATTGGTTCGTTGGTTCGTTGCTTCGTTGGTTCGTTGGTTCATTGGTTCGTTGGTTCGTTGGTTCGTTGGTTCCTTGGTTCGTTGGTTCGTTGGTTCGTTTGTTCGTTTGTTCATTTGTTCGTTTGTTCGTTTGTTCGTTTGTTCGTTTGTTCGTTTGTTCGTTTGTTCGTTGCATCGTTGGTTCGTTGGTTCGTTTGTTCGTTGGTTCGTTGCTTCGTTGGTCCGTTGGTTCGTTGGTTCGTTGGTTCGTTGGTTCGTTGGTTCGTTGGTTCGTTGGTTCGCTGCTTCGTTGCTTCGTTGGTTCGTTGGTTCGTTGGTTCGTTGGTTCGTTGGTTCGTTGGTTCGTTGGTTCGTTGGTTCGTTTGTTCGTTTGTTTGTTTGTTCGTTTGTTCGTTTGTTCGTTTGTTCGTTTGTTCGTTTGTTCGTTGGTTCGTTGGTTCGTTGGTTCGTTGGTTCGTTGGTTCGTTGGTTCGTTGGTTCGTTGGTTCGTTGGTTCGTTGGTTCGTTGGTTCGTTGGTTCGTTGGTTCGTTGGTTCGTTGGTTCGTTGGTTCGTTGGTCCGTTGGTTCGTTGGTTCGTTGGTTCGTTGGTTCGTTGGTTCGTTGGTTCGTTGGTTCGTTGTTTCGTTGGTTCGTTTGTTCGTTTGTTCGTTTGTTCGTTTGTTCGTTGCTTCGTTGGTTCGTTGGTTCGTTTGTTCGTCGGTTCGATGCTTCGTTGGTCCGTTGGTTCGTTGGTTCGTTTGTTTCTTTGTTTCTTTCTTTCTTTGTTCGTTTGTTCGTTTGTTCGTTTGTTCGTTTGTTCGTTGGTTCGTTGGTTCGTTGGTTCGTTTGTTCGTTTGTTCGTTTGTTCGTTGGTTCGTTGGTTCGTTGGTTCGTTGGTTCGTTGCTTCGTTGGTTCGTTGGTTCGTTGGTTCGTTGGTTCGTTGGTTCGTTGGTTCGTTGGTACGTTGGTTCGTTGGTTCGTTGGTTCGTTGGTTCGTTGGTCCTTTGGTTCGTTGGTTCGTTGGTTCGTTTGTTTCTTTGTTTCTTTCTTTCTTTGTTCGTTTGTTCGTTTGTTCGTTTGTTCCTTTGTTCGTTGGTTCGTTGGTTCGTTGGTTCGTTGGTTCGTTGGTTCGTTGGTTCGTTGGTTCGTTGGTTCGTTGGTTCGTTGGTTCGCCGTTTCGTTGGTTCGTTGGTTCGTTGGTTCGTTGGTTCGTTGGTTCGTTGGTTCGTTGGTTCGTTGGTTCGTTGGTTCGTTGGTTCGTTTGTTTCTTTGTTTCTTTCTTTCTTTGTTAGTTTGTTCGTTTGTTCGTTTGTTCGCTTGTTCGTTGGTTCGATGGTTCGTTAGTTCGTTGGTTCGTTGGTTCGTTGGTTCGTTGGTTCGTTGGTTCGTTGGTCCTTTGGTTCGTTGGTTCGTTGGTTCGTTTGTTTCTTTGTTTCTTTCTTTCTTTGTTCGTTTGTTCGTTTGTTCGTTTGTTCCTTTGTTCGTTGGTTCGTTGGTTCGTTGGTTCGTTGGTTCGTTGGTTCGTTGGTTCGTTGGTTCGTTGGTTCGTTGGTTCGTTGGTTCGTTGGTTCGTTGCTTCGTTGGTTCGTTGGTTCGTTGGTTCGTTGGTTCGTTGGTTCGTTGGTTCGTTGGTACGTTGGTTCGTTGGTTCGTTGGTTCGTTGGTTCGTTGGTCCTTTGGTTCGTTGGTTCGTTGGTTCGTTTGTTTCTTTGTTTCTTTCTTTCTTTGTTCGTTTGTTCGTTTGTTCGTTTGTTCCTTTGTTCGTTGGTTCGTTGGTTCGTTGGTTCGTTGGTTCGTTGGTTCGTTGGTTCGTTGGTTCGTTGGTTCATTGGTTCGTTGGTTCGTTGGTTCGTTGGTGCGTTGGTTCGTTGGTTCGTTGGTTCGTCGGTTCGTTTGTTCGTTTGTTCGTTTGTTCGTTTGTTCGTTTTTTCGTTGGTTCGTTGGTTCGTTGGTTCGTTGGTTCGTTTGTTTCTTTATTTCTTTGTTTCTTTGTTCGTTTGTTTGTTCGTTTGTTCGTTTGTTCGTTTGTTCGTTTGTTCGTTGGTTCGTTGGTTCGTTGGTTCGTTGGTTCGTTGGTTCGTTGGTTCGTTGGTTCGTTGGGTCGTTGGTTCGTTGGTTCGTTGGTTCGTTGGTTCGTTTGTTCGTTTGTTCGTTTGTTCGTTTGTTCGTTTGTTCGTTGGTTCGTTGGTTGGTTGGTTCGTTTGTTCGTTTGTTCGTTTGTTCGTTGGTTCGTTGGTTCGTTGGTTCGTTGGTTCGTTGGTTCGTTGGTTCGTTGGTTCGTTGTTTCGTTGGTTCGTTGGTTCGTTGGTCCTTTGGTTCGTTGGTTCGTTGGTTCGTTGGTTCGTTTGTTTCTTTGTTTCGTTCTTTCTTTGTTCGTTTGTTCGTTTGTTCGTTTGTTCCTTTGTTCGTTTGTTCGTTTGTTCGTTTGTTCGTTTGTTCGTTGGTTCGTTGGTTCGTTGGTTCGTTTGTTCGTTTGTTCTTTGGTTCGTTGGTTCGTTGGTTCGTTGGTTCGTTGGTTCGTTGGTTCGTTGGTTCGTTGGTTCGTTGGTTCGTTGGTTCGTTTGTTCGTTTGTTCTTTGGTTCGTTGGTTCGTTGGTTCGTTGGTTCGTTGGTTCGTTGGTTCGTTGGTTCGTTCGTTCGTTGGTTCGTTGGTTCGTTGGTTCGTTGGTTCGTTGGTTCGTTGGTTCGTTGGTTCGTTGGTTCGTTGGTTCGTTTGTTCGTTTGTTCGTTTGTTCGTTTGTTCGTTTGTTCGTTTGTTCGTTTGTTCGTTTGTTCGTTGGTTCGTTGTTTCGTTGGTTCGTTGGTTCGTTGGTTCGTTTGTTTCTTTGTTTCTTTCTTTCTTTGTTAGTTTGTTCGTTTGTTCGTTTGTTCGCTTGTTCGTTGGTTTGATGGTTCGTTGGTTCGTTGGTTCGTTGGTTCGTTGGTTCGTTGGTTCGTTGGTTCGTTGGTTCGTTGCTTCGTTGGTTCGTTGGTTCATTGGTTCGTTGGTTCGTTGGTTCCTTGGTTCGTTGGTTCGTTGGTTCGTTTGTTCGTTTGTTCATTTGTTCGTTTGTTCGTTTGTTCGTTTGTTCGTTTGTTCGTTTGTTCGTTTGTTCGTTGCATCGTTGGTTCGTTGGTTCGTTTGTTCGTTGGTTCGTTGCTTCGTTGGTCCGTTGGTTCGTTGGTTCGTTGGTTCGTTGGTTCGTTGGTTCGTTGCTTCGTTGCTTCGTTGGTTCATTGGTTCGTTGGTTCGTTGGTTCGTTGGTTCGTTGGTTCGTTGGTTCGTTGGTTCGTTGGTTCGTTGGTTCGTTGGTTCGTTGGTTCGTTGGTCCGTTGGTTCGTTGGTTCGTTGGTTCGTTGGTTCGTTGGTTCGTTGGTTCGTTGGTTCGTTGTTTCGTTGGTTCGTTGGTTCGTTTGTTCGTTTGTTCGTTTGTTCGTTTGTTCGTTGCTTCGTTGGTTCGTTGGTTCGTTTGTTCGTCGGTTCGATGCTTCGTTGGTCCGTTGGTTCGTTGGTTCGTTTGTTTCTTTGTTTCTTTCTTTCTTTGTTCGTTTGTTCGTTTGTTCGTTGGTTCGTTGGTTCGTTGGTTCGTTTGTTCGTTTGTTCGTTTGTTCGTTGGTTCGTTGGTTCGTTGGTTCGTTGGTTCGTTGCTTCGTTGGTTCGTTGGTTCGTTGGTTCGTTGGTTCGTTGGTTCGTTGGTTCGTTGGTACGTTGGTTCGTTGGTTCGTTGGTTCGTTGGTTCGTTGGTCCTTTGGTTCGTTGGTTCGTTGGTTCGTTTGTTTCTTTGTTTCTTTCTTTCTTTGTTCGTTTGTTCGTTTGTTCGTTTGTTCCTTTGTTCGTTGGTTCGTTGGTTCGTTGGTTCGTTGGTTCGTTGGTTCGTTGGTTCGTTGGTTCGTTGGTTCGTTGGTTCGTTGGTTCGTTGGTTCGTTGGTTCGCCGTTTCGTTGGTTCGTTGGTTCGTTGGTTCGTTGGTTCGTTGGTTCGTTGGTTCGTTGGTTCGTTGGTTCGTTGGTTCGTTGGTTCGTTGGTTCGTTGGTTCGTTGGTCCGTTGGTTCGTTGGTTCGTTGGTTCGTTGGTTCGTTGGTTCGTTGGTTCGTTGGTTCGTTGTTTCGTTGGTTCGTTGGTTCGTTTGTTCGTTTGTTCGTTTGTTCGTTTGTTCGTTGCTTCGTTGGTTCGTTGGTTCGTTTGTTCGTCGGTTCGATGCTTCGTTGGTCCGTTGGTTCGTTGGTTCGTTTGTTTCTTTGTTTCTTTCTTTCTTTGTTAGTTTGTTCGTTTGTTCGTTTGTTCGCTTGTTCGTTGGTTCGATGGTTCGTTGGTTCATTGGTTCGTTGGTTCGTTGGTTCGTTGGTTCGTTGGTTCGTTGGTCCTTTGGTTCGTTGGTTCGTTGGTTCGTTTGTTTCTTTGTTTCTTTCTTTCTTTGTTCGTTTGTTCGTTTGTTCGTTTGTTCCTTTGTTCGTTGGTTCGTTGGTTCGTTGGTTCGTTGGTTCGTTGGTTCGTTGGTTCGTTGGTTCGTTGGTTCGTTGGTTCGTTGGTTCGTTGGTTCGTTGGTTCGTTGGTTCGTTGGTTCGTTGGTTCGTTGGTTCGTTGGTTCGTTGGTTCGTTGGTACGTTGGTTCGTTGGTTCGTTGGTTCGTTGGTTCGTTGGTCCTTTGGTTCGTTGGTTCGTTGGTTCGTTTGTTTCTTTGTTTCTTTCTTTCTTTGTTCGTTTGTTCGTTTGTTCGTTTGTTCCTTTGTTCGTTTGTTCCTTTGTTCGTTGGTTCGTTGGTTCGTTGGTTCGTTGGTTCGTTGGTTCGTTGGTTCATTGGTTCGTTGGTTCGTTGGTTCGTTGGTGCGTTGGCTCGTTGGTTCGTTGGTTCGTCGGTTCGTTTGTTCGTTTGTTCGTTTGTTCGTTTGTTCGTTTTTTCGTTGGTTCGTTGGTTCGTTGGTTCGTTGGTTCGTTTGTTTCTTTATTTCTTTGTTTCTTTGTTCGTTTGTTTGTTCGTTTGTTCGTTTGTTCGTTTGTTCGTTTGTTCGTTGGTTCGTTGGTTCGTTGGTTCGGTTCGTTGGTTCGTTGGGTCGTTGGTTCGTTGGTTCGTTGGTTCGTTGGTTCGTTTGTTCGTTTGTTCGTTTGTTCGTTTGTTCGTTTGTTCGTTGGTTCGTTGGTTCGTTGGTTCGTTTGTTCGTTTGTTCGTTTGTTCGTTGGTTCGTTGGTTCGTTGGTTCGTTGGTTCGTTGGTTCGTTGGTTCGTTGGTTCGTTGTTTCGTTGGTTCGTTGGTTCGTTGGTCCTTTGGTTCGTTGGTTCGTTGGTTCGTTTGTTTCTTTGTTTCGTTCTTTCTTTGTTCGTTTGTTCGTTTGTTCGTTTGTTCCTTTGTTCGTTTGTTCGTTTGTTCGTTTGTTCGTTTGTTCGTTTGTTCGTTGGTTCGTTGGTTCGTTGGTTCGTTGGTTCGTTGGTTCGTTTGTTCGTTTGTTCTTTGGTTCGTTGGTTCGTTGGTTCGTTGGTTCGTTGGTTCGTTGGTTCGTTGGTTCGTTGGTTCGTTGGTTCGTTGGTTCGTTGGTTCGTTGGTTCGTTTGTTCGTTTGTTCTTTGGTTCGTTGGTTCGTTGGTTCGTTGGTTCGTTGGTTCGTTGGTTCGTTGGTTCGTTCGTTCGTTGGTTCGTTGGTTCGTTGGTTCGTTGGTTCGTTGGTTCGTTGGTTCGTTGGTTCGTTGGTTCGTTGGTTCGTTTGTTCGTTTGTTCGTTTGTTCGTTTGTTCGTTTGTTCGTTTGTTCGTTTGTTCGTTGGTTCGTTGTTTCGTTGGTTCGTTGGTTCGTTGGTTCGTTTGTTTCTTTGTTTCTTTCTTTCTTTGTTAGTTTGTTCGTTTGTTCGTTTGTTCGCTTGTTCGTTGGTTTGATGGTTCGTTGGTTCGTTGGTTCGTTGCTTCGTTGGTTCGTTGGTTCATTGGTTCGTTGGTTCGTTGGTTCCTTGGTTCGTTGGTTCGTTGGTTCGTTTGTTCGTTTGTTCATTTGTTCGTTTGTTCGTTTGTTCATTTGTTCGTTTGTTCGTTTGTTCGTTTGTTCGTTTGTTCGTTGCATCGTTGGTTCGTTGGTTCGTTTGTTCGTTGGTTCGTTGCTTCGTTGGTCCGTTGGTTCGTTGGTTCGTTGGTTCGTTGGTTCGTTGGTTCGTTGGTTCGTTGGTTCGTTGCTTCGTTGCTTCGTTGGTTCATTGGTTCGTTGGTTCGTTGGTTCGTTGGTTCGTTGGTTCGTTGGTTCGTTTGTTCGTTGTTTGTTTGTTCGTTTGTTCGTTTGTTCGTTTGTTCGTTTGTTCGTTTGTTCGTTGGTTCGTTGGTTCGTTGGTTCGTTGGTTCGTTGGTTCGTTGGTTCGTTGGTTCGTTGGTTCGTTGGTTCGTTGGTTCGTTGGTTCGTTGGTTCGTTGGTTCGTTGGTTCGTAGGTTCGTTGGTTCGTTGGTTCGTTGGTCCGTTGGTTCGTTGGTTCGTTGGTTCGTTGGTTCGTTGGTTCGTTGGTTCGTTGGTTCGTTGTTTCGTTGGTTCGTTGGTTCGTTTGTTCGTTTGTTCGTTTGTTCGTTTGTTCGTTGCTTCGTTGGTTCGTTGGATCGTTTGTTCGTCGGTTCGATGCTTCGTTGGTCCGTTGGTTCGTTGGTTCGTTTGTTTCTTTGTTTCTTTCTTTCTTTGTTCGTTTGTTCGTTTGTTCGTTTGTTCGTTTGTTCGTTGGTTCGTTGGTTCGTTGGTTCGTTTGTTCGTTTGTTCGTTTGTTCGTTGGTTCGTTGGTTCGTTGGTTCGTTGGTTCGTTGGTTCGTTGGTTCGTTGGTTCGTTGGTTCGTTGGTTCGTTGGTTCGTTGGTTCGTTGGTTCGTTGGTTCGTTGGTTCGTTGGTTCGTTGGTTCGTTGGTTCGTTGGTTCGTTGGTTCGTTGGTTCGTTGGTTCGTTGGTTCGTTGGTCCTTTGGTTCGTTGGTTCGTTGGTTCGTTTGTTTCTTTGTTTCTTTCTTTCTTTGTTCGTTTGTTCGTTTGTTCGTTTGTTCCTTTGTTCGTTGGTTCGTTGGTTCGTTGGTTCGTTGGTTCGTTGGTTCGTTGGTTCGTTGGTTCGTTGGTTCGTTGGTTCGTTGGTTCGTTGGTTCGTTGGTTCGTTGGTTCGCCGTTTCGTTGGTTCGTTGGTTCGTTGGTTCGTTGGTTCGTTGGTTCGTTGGTTCGTTGGTTCGTTGGTTCGTTGGTTCGTTGGTTCGTTGGTTCGTTGGTTCGTTTGTTTCTTTGTTTCTTTCTTTCTTTGTTAGTTTGTTCGTTTGTTCGTTTGTTCGCTTGTTCGTTGGTTCGATGGTTCGTTGGTTCGTTGGTTCGTTGGTTCGTTGGTTCGTTGGTTCGTTGGTTCGTTGGTTCGTTGGTTCGTTGGTTCGTTGGTTCGTTGGTTCATTGGTTCGTTGGTTCGTTGGTTCGTTGGTGCGTTGGTTCGTTGGTTCGTTGGTTCGTTGGTTCGTTTGTTCGTTTGTTCGCTTGTTCGTTTTTTCGTTGGTTCGTTGGTTCGTTGGTTCGTTGGTTCGTTTGTTTCTTTATTTCTTTGTTTCTTTGTTCGTTTGTTTGTTCGTTTGTTCGTTTGTTCGTTTGTTCGTTTGTTCGTTTGTTCGTTGGTTCGTTGGTTCGTTGGTTCGTTGGTTCGTTGGTTCGTTGGTTCGTTGGTTCGTTGGGTCGTTGGTTCGTTGGTTCGTTGGTTCGTTGGTTCGTTTGTTTCTTTGTTTCTTTCTTTCTTTGTTAGTTTGTTCGTTTGTTCGTTTCTTCGCTTGTTCGTTGGTTCGATGGTTCGTTGGTTCGTTGGTTCGTTGGTTCGTTGGTTCGTTGGTTCGTTGCTTCGTTGCTTCGTTGCTTCGTTGGTTCGTTGGTTCGTTGGTTCGTTGGTTCGTTTGTTCGTTTGTTCGTTTGTTCGTTTGTTCGTTTGTTCGTTGGTTCGTTGGTTCGTTGGTTCGTTGGTTCGTTGGTTCGTTGGTTCGTTGGTTCGTTGGTTCGTTGGTTCGTTGGTTCGTTGGTTCGTTGGTTCGTTGGTTCGTTGGTTCGTTGGTTCGTTGGTTCGTTGGTTCGTTGGTTCGTTGGTTCGTTGGTTCGTTGGTTCGTTGGTTCGTTGTGTCGTTGGTTCGTTGGGTCGTTGGTTCGTTTGTTTCTTTGTTTCTTTCTTTCTTTGTTCGTTTGTTCGTTTGTTCGTTTGTTCCTTTGTTCGTTTGTTCGTTTGTTCGTTTGTTCGTTTGTTCGTTTGTTCGTTGGTTCGTTGGTTCGTTGGTTCGTTGGTTCGTTGGTTCGTTGGTTCGTTGGTTCGTTGGTTCGTTGGTTCGTTGGTTCGTTGGTTCGTTGGTTCGTTGGTTCGTTGGTTCGTTGGTTCGTTGGTTCGTTGGTTCGTTGGTTCGTTGGTTCGTTGGTTCGTTGGTTCGTTGGTTCGTTGGTTCGTTGGTTCGTTGGTTCGTTGGTTCGTTGGTTCGTTGGTTCGTTGGTTCGTTGGTTCGTTGGTTCGTTGGTTCGTTGGTTCGTTGGTTCGTTGGTTCGTTTGTTTCTTTGTTTCTTTCTTTCTTTGTTAGTTTGTTCGTTTGTTCGTTTGTTCGCTTGTTCGTTGGATCGATGGTTCGTTGGTTCGTTGGTTCGTTGGTTCGTTGGTTCGTTGGTTCGTTGGTTCGTTTGTTCGTTTGTTCGTTGGTTCGTTGGTTCGTTGGTTCGTTGGTTCGTTTGTTTCTTTGTTTCTTTCTTTCTTTGTTAGTTTGTTCGTTTGTTCGTTTGTTCGCTTGTTCGTTGGTTCGATGGTTCGTTGGTTCGTTGGTTCGTTGGTTCGTTGGTTCGTTGGTTCGTTGGTTCGTTGGTTCGTTGCTTCGTTGCTTCGTTGGTTCGTTGGTTCGTTGGTTCGCTGGTTCGTTTGTTCGTTTGTTCGTTTGTTCGTTTGTTCGTTTGTTCGATGGTTCGTTGGTTCGTTGGTTCGTTGGTTCGTTGGTTCGTTGGTTCGTTGGTTCGTTGGTTCGTTGGTTCGTTGGTTCGTTGGTTCGTTGGTTCGTTGGTTCGTTGGTTCGTTGGTTCGTTGGTTCGTTGGTTCGTTGGTTCGTTGGTTCGTTGGTTCGTTGGTTCGTTGGTTCGTTGGTTCGTTGGTTCGTTGGTTCGTTGGTTCGTTGGTTCGTTGGTTCGTTGGTTCGTTGGTTCGTCGGTTCGTTGGTTCGTTGGTCCGTTGGTTCGTTGGTTCGTTTGTTTCTTTGTTTCTTTCTTTCTTTGTTCGTTTTTTCGTTTGTTCATTTGTTCGTTTGTTCGTTTGTTCGTTTGTTCGTTTGTTCGTTTGTTCGTTTGTTCGTTTGTTCGTTGCTTCGTTGCTTCGTTGCTTCGTTGCTTCGTTGGTTCGTTGGTTCGTTGGTTCGTTTGTTTCTTTGTTTCTTTCTTTCTTTGTTCGTTTGTTCGTTTGTTCGCTTGTTCGTTTGTTCGTTGCTTCGTTGCTTCGTTGGTTCGTTGGTTCGTTGGTTCGTTGGTTCGTTGGTTCGTTGGTTCGTCGGTTCGTTGGTTCGTTGGTCCGTTGGTTCGTTGGTTCGTTTGTTTCTTTGTTTCTTTCTTTCTTTGTTCGTTTTTTCGTTTGTTCATTTGTTCGTTTGTTCGTTTGTTCGTTTGTTCGTTTGTTCGTTGGTTCGTTGGTTCGTTGGTTCGTTGGTTCGTCGGTTCGTTGGTTCGTTGGTCCGTTGGTTCGTTGGTTCGTTTGTTTCTTTGTTTCTTTGTTTCTTTGTTTCTTTGTTTCTTTGTTTCTTTGTTTCTTTGTTTCTTCCTTTCTTTGTTCGTTTGTTCGTTTGTTCATTTGTTCGTTTGTTCGTTTGTTCGTTTGATCGTTTGTTCGTTGCTTCGTTGGTTCGTTGGTTCGTTGGTTCGTTTGTTTCTTTGTTTCTTTCTTTCTTTGTTCGTCTGTTCGTTTGTTCGTTTGTTCGTTTGTTCGTTTGTTCGTTTGTTCGTTTGTTCGTTTGTTCGTTTGTTCGTTTGTTCGTTTGTTCGTTTGTTCGTTGGTTCGTTGGTTCGTTGGTTCGTTTGTTTCTTTGTTTCTTTCTTTCTTTGTTCGTTTGTTCGTTTGTTCGTTTGTCCGATTGTTCGTTTGTTCGATTGTTCGTTTGTTCGTTTGTTCGTTGGTTCGTTTGTTCGTTTGTTCGTTTGTTCGTTTGTTCGTTTGTTCGTTGCTTCGTTGCTTCGTTGCTTCGTTGCTTCGTTGGTTCGTTGGTTCGTTTGTTTCTTTGTTTCTTTCTTTCTTTGTTCGTTTCTTCGTTTGTTCGCTTGTTCGTTTGTTCGTTGGTTCGTTGGTTCGTTGGTTCGTTGGTTCGTTGGTTCGTTGGTTCGCCGCTTCGTTGGTTCGTTGGTTCGTTGGTTCGTTGGTTCGTTGGTTCGTTGGTTCGTTTGTTCGTTTGTTCGTTGGTTCGTTGGTTCGTTGGTTCGTTGGTTCGTTGGTTCGTTTGTTTCTTTGTTTCTTTCTTTCTTTGTTAGTTTGTTCGGTTGTTCGTTTGTTCGTTTGTTCGTTTGTTCGTTTGTTCGTTTGTTCGTTTGTTCGTTGCTTCGTTGCTTCGTTGCTTCGTTGCTTCGTTGGTTCGTTGGTTCGTTGGTTCGTTTGTTTCTTTGTTTCTTTCTTTCTTTGTTCGTTTGTTCGTTTGTTCGCTTGTTCGTTTGTTCGTTGCTTCGTTGCTTCGTTGGTTCGTTGGTTCGTTGGTTCGTTGGTTCGTTGGTTCGTTGGTTCGTTGGTTCGTCGGTTCGTTGGTTCGTTGGTCCGTTGGTTCGTTGGTTCGTTTGTTTCTTTGTTTCTTTCTTTCTTTGTTCGTTTTTTCGTTTGTTCATTTGTTCGTTTGTTCGTTTGTTCGTTTGTTCGTTTGTTCGTTGGTTCGTTGGTTCGTTGGTTCGTTGGTTCGTTTGTTCGTTTGTTCGTTGGTTCGTTGGTTCGTTGGTTCGTTGGTTCGTTGGTTCGTTTGTTTCTTTGTTTCTTTCTTTCTTTGTTAGTTTGTTCGGTTGTTCGTTTGTTCGCTTGTTCGTTGGTTCGATGGTTCGTTGGTTCGTTGGTTCGTTGGTTCGTTGGTTCGTTGGTTCGTTGCTTCGTTGCTTCGTTGCTTCGTTGGTTCGTCGGTTCGTTGGTTCGTTGGTCCGTTGGTTCGTTGGTTCGTTTGTTTCTTTGTTTCTTTCTTTCTTTGTTTCTTCCTTTCTTTGTTCGTTTGTTCGTTTGTTCATTTGTTCGTTTGTTCGTTTGTTCGTTTGATCGTTTGTTCGTTGCTTCGTTGGTTCGTTGGTTCGTTGGTTCGTTGGTTCGTTGGTTCGTTTGTTTCTTTGTTTCTTTCTTTCTTTGTTCGTTTGTTCGTTTGTTCGTTTGTTCGTTTGTTCGTTTGTTCGTTTGTTCGTTTGTTCGTTTGTTCGTTTGTTCGTTTCTTCGTTTGTTCGTTTGTTCGTTTGTTCGTGTGTTCGTTGGTTCGTTGGTTCGTTGGTTCGTTTGTTTCTTTGTTTCTTTCTTTCTTTGTTCGCTTGTTCGTTGGTTCGATGGTTCGTTGGTTCGTTTGTTCGTTTGTTCGTTGGTTCGTTGGTTCGTTGGTTCGTTGGTTCGTTGGTTCGTTGGTTCATTGGTTCGTTGGTTCGTTGGTTCGTTGGTGCGTTGGTTCGTTGGTTCGTTGGTTCGTTGGTTCGTTTGTTCGTTTGTTCGTTTGTTCGTTTTTTCGTTGGTTCGTTGGTTCGTTGGTTCGTTGGTTCGTTTGTTTCTTTATTTCTTTGTTTCTTTGTTCGTTTGTTTGTTCGTTTGTTCGTTTGTTCGTTTGTTCGTTTGTTCGTTGGTTCGTTGGTTCGTTGGTTCGTTGGTTCGTTGGTTCGTTGGTTCGTTGGTTCGTTGGGTCGTTGGTTCGTTGGTTCGTTGGTTCGTTGGTTCGTTTGTTCGTTTGTTCGTTTGTTCGTTTGTTCGTTTGTTCGTTTGTTCGTTGGTTCGTTGGTTCGTTGGTTCGTTGGTTCGTTTGTTCGTTTGTTCGTTTGTTCGTTGGTTCGTTGGTTCGTTGGTTCGTT
>NW_027487495.1:0-14978 GCF_050908995.1 Andrena cerasifolii | reverse complement strand
AAACTGATATCGAAAAACTGATATTGAAAAACCGATATTGAAAAACCGATATTGAATCCGATATTAGAACCGATATTCAAAAACCGATATTGAAGAACAAATATTGAAAAACTGATATTGAAAAACCGATATTGAAAAACAAATATTGAAAAACCGATATTGAAAAACTTATATCGAAAAACTGATATTGAAAAACCGATATTGAAAAACCGATACTGAAAAACCGATATTGACACCGATATTAGAACCGATATTGAAAAACAAATATTGAAAAACTGATATCGAAAAACTGATATTGAAAAACCGATATTGAAAAACCGATATTGAAAACCTTATATTGCAAAACCGATATTGAAACCGATATTAGAACCGATATTGAAAAACCGATAATGAAAAACAAATATTGAAAAACTGATATCGAAAAACTGATATTGAAAAACCGATATTGAATAACTGATATTGAAACCGATATTAGAACCGATATTGAAAAACCGATATTGAAAACAAATATTGAAAAACTGATATCGAAAAACTGATATTGAAAAACCGATATTGAAAAACCGATATTGAATCCGATATTAGAACCGATATTCAAAAACCGATAATGGAGAACAAATATTGAAAAACTGATATTGAAAAACCGATATTGAAAACAAATATTGAAAAACTGATATCGAAAAACTGATATTGAAAAACCGATATTGAAAAACCGATATTGAAAAACCGATATTGAAACCGATATTAGAACCGATATTCAAAAACCGATATTCAAAAACCGATATTGGAGAACAAATATTGAAAAACTGATATCGAAAAACTGATATTGAAAAACCGATATTGAAAAACCGATATTGAAAAACAAATATTGAAAAACCGATATTGAAAAACCGATATTGAATCCGATATTAGAACCGATATTGAAAAACCGATATTGGAGAACAAATATTGAAAAACTGATATTGAAAAACCGATATTGAAAAACTGATATTGAAAAACCGATATTGAAAAACCGATATTGAAAAATCGATATTGAATCCGATATTAGAACCGATATTCAAAAACCGATATTGGAGAACAAATATTGAAAAACTGATATCGAAAAACTGATATTGAAAAACCGATATTGAAAAACCGATATTGAATCCGATATTAGAACCGATATTCAAAAACCGATATTGAAGAACAAATATTGAAAAACTGATATTGAAAAACCGATATTGAAAAACAAATATTGAAAAACCGATATTGAAAAACTTATATCGAAAAACTGATATTGAAAAACCGATATTGAAAAACCGATATTGAAAAACCGATATTGACACCGATATTAGAACCGATATTGAAAAACAAATATTGAAAAACTGATATCGAAAAACTGATATTGAAAAACCGATATTGAAAAACCGATATTGAAAAACTTATATTGCAAAACCGATATTGAAACCGATATTAGAACCGATATTGAAAAACCGATATTGGAGAACAAATATTGAAAAACTGATATTGAAAAACCGATATTGAAAAACCGATATTGAAAAACCGATATTGAATCCGATATTAGAACCGATATTCAAAAACCGATATTGGAGAACAAATATTGAAAAACTGATATCGAAGAACTGATATTGAAAAACCGATATTGAAAAACCGATATTGACACCGATATTAGAACCGATATTGAAAAACAAATATTGAAAAACTGATATCGAAAAACTGATATTGAAAAACCGATATTGAAAAACCGATATTGAAAAACTTATATTGCAAAACCGATATTGAAACCGATATTAGAACCGATATTGAAAAACCGATATTGAAAAACAAATATTGAAAAACCGATATTGAAAAACTGATATTGAAAAACCGATATTGAAAAACCGATATTGAAAAACAAATATTGAAAAACCGATATTGAAAAACTGATATTGAATCCGATATTAGAACCGATATTGAAAAACCGATATTGAAAAACCGATATTGAAAAACTGATATTGAAACCGATATTAGAACCGATATTGAAAAACCGATATTGAAAACAAATATTGAAAAACTGATATCGAAAAACTGATATTGAAAAACCGATATTGAAAAACCGATATTGAAAAACCGATATTGAAACCGATATTAGAACCGATATTCAAAAACCGATATTCAAAAACCGATATTGGAGAACAAATATTGAAAAACTGATATCGAAAAACTGATATTGAAAAACCGATATTGAAAAACCGATATTGAAAAACAAATATTGAAAAACCGATATTGAAAAACCGATATTGAATCCGATATTAGAACCGATATTGAAAAACCGATATTGGAGAACAAATATTGAAAAACTGATATTGAAAAACCGATATTGAAAAACTGATATTGAAAAACCGATATTGAAAAACCGATATTGAAAAATCGATATTGAATCCGATATTAGAACCGATATTCAAAAACCGATATTGGAGAACAAATATTGAAAAACTGATATCGAAAAACTGATATTGAAAAACCGATATTGAAAAACCGATATTGAATCCGATATTAGAACCGATATTCAAAAACCGATATTGAAGAACAAATATTGAAAAACTGATATTGAAAAACCGATATTGAAAAACAAATATTGAAAAACCGATATTGAAAAACTTATATCGAAAAACTGATATTGAAAAACCGATATTGAAAAACCGATATTGAAAAACCGATATTGACACCGATATTAGAACCGATATTGAAAAACAAATATTGAAAAACTGATATCGAAAAACTGATATTGAAAAACCGATATTGAAAAACCGATATTGAAAACCTTATATTGCAAAACCGATATTGAAACCGATATTAGAACCGATATTGAAAAACCGATATTGAAAAACAAATATTGAAAAACTGATATCGAAAAACTGATATTGAAAAACCGATATTGAATAACTGATATTGAAACCGATATTAGAACCGATATTGAAAAACCGATATTGAAAACAAATATTGAAAAACTGATATCGAAAAACTGATATTGAAAAACCGATATTGAAAAACCGATATTGAATCCGATATTAGAACCGATATTCAAAAACCGATAATGGAGAACAAATATTGAAAAACTGATATTGAAAAACCGATATTGAAAAACAAATATTGAAAAACCGATATTGAAAAACTTATATCGAAAAACTGATATTGAAAAACCGATATTGAAAAACTGATATTGAAAAACCGATATTGAAAAACCGATATTGAATCCGATATTAGAACCGATATTGAAAAACCGATATTGGAGAACAAATATTGAAAAACTGATATTGAAAAACCGATATTGAAAAACTGATATTGAAAAACCGATATTGAAAATCCGATATTGAAAAACCGATATTGAAAAACAAATATTGAAAAATCGATATTGAAAAACCGATATTGAATCCGATATTAGAACCGATATTGAAAAACCGATATTGGAGAACAAATATTGAAAAACTGATATTGAAAAACCGATATTGAAAAACTGATATTGAAAAACCGATATTGAAAATCCGATATTGAAAAACCGATATTGAATCCGATATTAGAACCGATATTCAAAAACCGATATTGGAGAACAAATATTGAAAAACTGATATCGAAAAACTGATATTGAAAAACCGATATTGAAAAACCGATATTGAAAAACTTATATTGCAAAACCGATATTGAAACCGATATTAGAACCGATATTGAAAAACCGATATTGGAGAACAAATATTGAAAAACTGATATTGAAAAACCGATATTGAAAAACCGATATTGAATCCGATATTAGAACCGATATTCAAAAACCGATATTGGAGAACAAATATTGAAAAACTGATATCGAAGAACTGATATTGAAAAACCGATATTGAAAAACCGATATTGAATCCGATATTAGAACCGATATTCAAAAACCGATATTGGAGAACAAATATTGAAAAACTGATATTGAAAAACCGATATTGAAAAACAAATATTGAAAACCGATATTGAAAAATTTATATCGAAAAACTGATATTGAAAAACCGATATTGAAAAACCGATATTGACACCGATATTAGAACCGATATTGAAAAACCGATATTGAAAAACAAATATTGAAAAACTGATATCGAAAAACTGATATCGAAAAACCGATATTGAAAACCGATATTGAAAAACCGATATTGAAAAACCGATATTGAAACCGATATTAGAACCGATATTGAAAAACCGATATTGAAAAACAAATATTGAAAAACTGATATCGAAAAACTGATATTGAAAAACCGATATTGAAAAACTGATATTGAAACCGATATTAGAACCGATATTGAAAAACCGATATTGAAAACAAATATTGAAAAACTGATATCGAAAAACTGATATTGAAAAACCGATATTGAAAAACCGATATTGACACCGATATTAGAACCGATATTGAAAAACCGATATTGAAAAACAAATATTGAAAAACTGATATCGAAAAACTGATATCGAAAAACCGATATTGAAAAACCGATATTGAAAAAACCGATATTGAAAAACCGATATTGAAACCGATATTAGAACCGATATTGAAAAACCGATATTGAAAAACCGATATTGAAAAACTGATATTGAAAAACCGATATTGAAAAACCGATATTGAAAAACCGATATTGAATCCGATATTAGAACCGATATTCAAAAACCGATATTGGAGAACAAATATTGAAAAACTGATATCGAAAAACTGATATTGAAAAACCGATATTGAAAAACCGATATTGAATCCGATATTAGAACCGATATTCAAAAACCGATATTCAAAAACCGATATTGGAGAACAAATATTGAAAAACTGATATCGAAAAACTGATATTGAAAAACCGATATTGAAAAACCGATATTGAAAAACAAATATTGAAAAACCGATATTGAAAAACCGATATTGAATCCGATATTAGAACCAATATTGAAAAACCGATATTGAATCCGATATTAGAACCGATATTGAAAAACCGATATTGGAGAACAAATATTGAAAAACTGATATTGAAAAACCGATATTGAAAAACTGATATTGAAAAACCGATATTGAAAATCCGATATTGAAAAACCGATATTGAATTCGATATTAGAACCGATATTCAAAAACCGATATTGGAGAACAAATATTGAAAAACTGATATCGAAAAACTGATATTGAAAAACCGATATTGAAAAACCGATATTGAATCCGATATTAGAACCGATATTCAAAAACCGATATTGGAGAACAAATATTGAAAAACTGATATTGAAAAACTGATATTGAAAAACCGATATTGAAAAACCGATATTGAAAAACCGATATTGAATCCGATATTAGTACCGATATTCAAAACCGATATTGGAGAACAAATATTGAAAAACTGATATCGAAAAACTGATATTGAAAAACCGATATTGAAAAACCGATATTGAATCCGATATTAGAACCGATATTCAAAAACCGATATTGGAGAACAAATATTGAAAATCTGATATTGAAAAACCGATATTGAAAAACAAATATTGAAAAACCGATATTGAAAAACTTATATCGAAAAACTGATATTGAAAAACCGATATTGAAAAACCGATATTGACACCGATATTAGAACCGATATTGAAAAACCGATATTGAAAAACAAATATTGAAAAACTGATATCGAAAAACTGATATTGAAAAACCGATATTGAAAAACCGATATTGAAAAACTTATATTGCAAAACCGATATTGAAACCGATATTAGAACCGATATTGAAAAACCGATATTGGAGAACAAATATTGAAAAACTGATATTGAAAAACCGATATTGAAAAACCGATATTGAAAAACCGATATTGAATCCGATATTAGAACCGATATTCAAAAACCGATATTGGAGAACAAATATTGAAAAACTGATATCGAAGAACTGATATTGAAAAACCGATATTGAAAAACCGATATTGACACCGATATTAGAACCGATATTGAAAAACCGATATTGAAAAACAAATATTGAAAAACTGATATCGAAAAACTGATATTGAAAAACCGATATTGAAAAACCGATATTGAAAAACTTATATTGCAAAACCGATATTGAAACCGATATTAGAACCGATATTGAAAAACCGATATTGAAAAACAAATATTGAAAAACCGATATTGAAAAACTTATATCGAAAAACTGATATTGAAAAACCGATATTGAAAAACCGATATTGAAAAACCGATATTGACACCGATATTAGAACCGATATTGAAAAACCGATATTGAAAAACAAATATTGAAAAACTGATATCGAAAAACTGATATCGAAAAACCGATATTGAAAAACCGATATTGAAAAACTTATATTGCAAAACCGATATTGAAACCGATATTAGGACCGATATTGAAAAACCGATATTGAAAAACAAATATCGAAAAACTGATATCGAAAAACTGATATTGAAAAACCGATATTGAAAAACCGATATTGAAAAACAAATATTGAAAAACCGATATTGAAAAACTGATATTGAATCCGATATTAGAACCGATATTGAAAAACCGATATTGAAAAACCGATATTGAAAAACTGATATTGAAACCGATATTAGAACCGATATTGAAAAACCGATATTGAAGAACAAATATTGAAAAACTGATATTGAAAAACCGATATTGAAAAACAAATATTGAAAAACCGATATTGAAAAACTTATATCGAAAAACTGATATTGAAAAACCGATATTGAAAAATCGATATTGAATCCGATATTAGAACCGATATTCAAAAACCGATATTGGAGAACAAATATTGAAAAACTGATATCGAAAAACTGATATTGAAAAACTGATATTGAAAAACCGATATTGAATCCGATATTAGAACCGATATTCAAAAACCGATATTGAAGAACAAATATTGAAAAACTGATATTGAAAAACTGATATTGAAAAACCGATATTGAAAAACCGATATTGAAAAACAAATATTGAAAAACCGATATTGAAAAACCGATATTGAAACCGATATTAGAACCGATATTCAAAAACCGATATTCAAAAACCGATATTGGAGAACAAATATTGAAAAACTGATATCGAAAAACTGATATTGAAAAACCGATATTGAAAAACCGATATTGAAAAACAAATATTGAAAAACCGATATTGAAAAACCGATATTGAATCCGATATTAGAACCGATATTGAAAAACCGATATTGGAGAACAAATATTGAAAAACTGATATTGAAAAACCGATATTGAAAAACTGATATTGAAAAACCGATATTGAAAAACCGATATTGAAAAACCGATATTGAAAAACCGATATTGACACCGATATTAGAACCGATATTGAAAAACAAATATTGAAAAACTGATATCGAAAAACTGATATTGAAAAACCGATATTGAAAAACCGATATTGAAAACCTTATATTGCAAAACCGATATTGAAACCGATATTAGAACCGATATTGAAAAACCGATATTGAAAAACAAATATTGAAAAACTGATATCGAAAAACTGATATTGAAAAACCGATATTGAATAACTGATATTGAAACCGATATTAGAACCGATATTGAAAAACCGATATTGAAAACAAATATTGAAAAACTGATATCGAAAAACTGATATTGAAAAACCGATATTGAAAAACCGATATTGAATCCGATATTAGAACCGATATTCAAAAACCGATATTGGAGAACAAATATTGAAAAACTGATATTGAAATACCGATATTGAAAAACAAATATTGAAAAACCGATATTGAAAAACTTATATCGAAAAACTGATATTGAAAAACCGATATTGAAAAACCGATATTGAAAAACTGATATTGAAAAACCGATATTGAAAAACCGATATTGAATCCGATATTAGAACCGATATTGAAAAACCGATATTGGAGAACAAATATTGAAAAACTGATATTGAAAAACCGATATTGAAAAACTGATATTGAAAAACCGATATTGAAAATCCGATATTGAAAAACCGATATTGAAAAACAAATATTGAAAAATCGATATTGAAAAACCGATATTGAATCCGATATTAGAACCGATATTGAAAAACCGATATTGGAGAACAAATATTGAAAAACTGATATTGAAAAACCGATATTGAAAAACTGATATTGAAAAACCGATATTGAAAATCCGATATTGAAAAACCGATATTGAATCCGACATTAGAACCGATATTCAAAAACCGATATTGGAGAACAAATATTGAAAAACTGATATCGAAAAACTGATATTGAAAAACCGATATTGAAAAACCGATATTGAAAAACAAATATTGAAAAACCGATATTGAAAAACCGATATTGAATCCGATATTAGAACCGATATTGAAAAACCGATATTGGAGAACAAATATTGAAAAACTGATATTGAAAAACCGATATTGAAAAACTGATATTGAAAAACCGATATTGAAAAACCGATATTGAAAAATCGATATTGAATCCGATATTAGAACCGATATTCAAAAACCGATATTGGAGAACAAATATTGAAAAACCGATATTGAAAAACCGATATTGACACCGATATTAGAACCGATATTGAAAAACCGATATTGAAAAACAAATATTGAAAAACTGATATCGAAAAACTGATATCGAAAAACCGATATTGAAAAACCGATATTGAAAAACCGATATTGAAAAACCGATATTGAAACCGATATTAGAACCGATATTGAAAAACCGATATTGAAAAACCGATATTGGAGAACAAATATTGAAAAACTGATATTGAAAAACCGATATTGAAAAACTGATATTGAAAAACCGATATTGAAAATCCGATATTGAAAAACCGATATTGAAAAACAAATATTGAAAAATCGATATTGAAAAACCGATATTGAATCCGATATTAGAACCGATATTGAAAAACCGATATTGGAGAACAAATATTGAAAAACTGATATTGAAAAACCGATATTGAAAAACTGATATTGAAAAACCGATATTGAAAATCCGATATTGAAAAACCGATATTGAATCCGATATTAGAACCGATATTCAAAAACCGATATTGGAGAACAAATATTGAAAAACTGATATCGAAAAACTGATATTGAAAAACCGATATTGAAAAACCGATATTGAATCCGATATTAGAACCGATATTCAAAAACCGATATTGGAGAACAAATATTGAAAAACTGATATTGAAAAACTGATATTGAAAAACCGATATTGAAAAACCGATATTGAAAAACCGATATTGAATCCGATATTAGTACCGATATTCAAAAACCGATATTGGAGAACAAATATTGAAAAACTGATATCGAAAAACTGATATTGAAAAACCGATATTGAAAAACCGATATTGAATCCGATATTAGAACCGATATTCAAAAACCGATATTGGAGAACAAATATTGAAAAACTGATATCGAAAAACTGATATTGAAAAACCGATATTGAAAAACCGATATTGAAAAACAAATATTGAAAAACCGATATTGAAAAACCGATATTGAATCCGATATTAGAACCGATATTGAAAAACCGATATTGGAGAACAAATATTGAAAAACTGATATTGAAAAACCGATATTGAAAAACTGATATTGAAAAACCGATATTGAAAAACCGATATTGAAAAATCGATATTGAATCCGATATTAGAACCGATATTCAAAAACCGATATTGGAGAACAAATATTGAAAAACTGATATCGAAAAACTGATATTGAAAAACCGATATTGAAAAACCGATATTGAATCCGATATTAGAACCGATATTCAAAAACCGATATTGAAGAACAAATATTGAAAAACTGATATTGAAAAACCGATATTGAAAAACAAATATTGAAAAACCGATATTGAAAAACTTATATCGAAAAACTGATATTGAAAAACCGATATTGAAAAACCGATATTGAAAAACCGATATTGACACCGATATTAGAACCGATATTGAAAAACAAATATTGAAAAACTGATATCGAAAAACTGGTATTGAAAAACCGATATTGAAAAACCGATATTGAAAACCTTATATTGCAAAACCGATATTGAAACCGATATTAGAACCGATATTGAAAAACCGATATTGAAAAACAAATATTGAAAAACTGATATCGAAAAACTGATATTGAAAAACCGATATTGAATAACTGATATTGAAACCGATATTAGAACCGATATTGAAAAACCGATATTGAAAACAAATATTGAAAAACTGATATCGAAAAACTGATATTGAAAAACCGATATTGAAAAACCGATATTGAATCCGATATTAGAACCGATATTCAAAAACCGATATTGGAGAACAAATATTGAAAAACTGATATTGAAAAACCGATATTGAAAAACAAATATTGAAAAACCGATATTGAAAAACTTATATCGAAAAACTGATATTGAAAAACCGATATTGAAAAACCGATATTGAAAAACTGATATTGAAAAACCGATATTGAAAAACCGATATTGAATCCGATATTAGAACCAATATTGAAAAACCGATATTGGAGAACAAATATTGAAAAACTGATATTGAAAAACCGATATTGAAAAACTGATATTGAAAAACCGATATTGAAAATCCGATATTGAAAAACCGATATTGAAAAACAAATATTGAAAAATCGATATTGAAAAACCGATATTGAATCCGATATTAGAACCGATATTGAAAAACCGATATTGGAGAACAAATATTGAAAAACTGATATTGAAAAACCGATATTGAAAAACTGATATTGAAAAACCGATATTGAAAATCCGATATTGAAAAACCGATATTGAATCCGATATTAGAACCGATATTCAAAAACCGATATTGGAGAACAAATATTGAAAAACTGATATCGAAAAACTGATATTGAAAAACCGATATTGAATCCGATATTAGAACCGATATTCAAAAACCGATATTGGAGAACAAATATTGAAAAACTGATATTGAAAAACTGATATTGAAAAACCGATATTGAAAAACCGATATTGAAAAACCGATATTGAATCCGATATTAGTACCGATATTCAAAAACCGATATTGGAGAACAAATATTGAAAAACTGATATCGAAAAACTGATATTGAAAAACCGATATTGAAAAACCGATATTGAATCCGATATTAGAACCGATATTCAAAAACCGATATTGGAGAACAAATATTGAAAAACTGATATTGAAAAACCGATATTGAAAAACAAATATTGAAAAACCGATATTGAAAAACTTATATCGAAAAACTGATATTGAAAAACCGATATTGAAAAACCGATATTGAAAAACCGATATTGACACCGATATTAGAACCGATATTGAAAAACCGATATTGACACCGATATTAGAACCGATATTGAAAAACCGATATTGAAAAACAAATATTGAAAAACCGATATTGAAAAACTTATATCGAAAAACTGATATTGAAAAACCGATATTGAAAAACCGATATTGAAAAACCGATATTGACACCGATATTAGAACCGATATTGAAAAACCGATATTGAAAAACAAATATTGAAAAACTGATATCGAAAAACTGATATTGAAAAACCGATATTGAAAAACCGATATTGAAAAACTTATATTGCAAAACCGATATTGAAACCGATATTAGAACCGATATTGAAAAACCGATATTGGAGAACAAATATTGAAAAACTGATATTGAAAAACCGATATTGAAAAACCGATATTGAAAAACCGATATTGAATCCGATATTAGAACCGATATTCAAAAACCGATATTGGAGAACAAATATTGAAAAACTGATATTGAAAAACCGATATTGAAAAACTGATATTGAAAAACCGATATTGAAAATCCGATATTGAAAAACCGATATTGAATCCGATATTAGAACCGATATTCAAAAACCGATATTGGAGAACAAATATTGAAAAACTGATATCGAAAAACTGATATTGAAAAACCGATATTGAAAAACCGATATTGAATCCGATATTAGAACCGATATTCAAAAACCGATATTGGAGAACAAATATTGAAAAACTGATATCGAAGAACTGATATTGAAAAACCGATATTGAAAAACCGATATTGAATCCGATATTAGAACCGATATTCAAAAACCGATATTGGAGAACAAATATTGAAAAACTGATATTGAAAAACCGATATTGAAAAACAAATATTGAAAAACCGATATTGAAAAATTTATATCGAAAAACTGATATTGAAAAACCGATATTGAAAAACCGATATTGACACCGATATTAGAACCGATATTGAAAAACCGATATTGAAAAACAAATATTGAAAAACTGATATCGAAAAACTGATATCGAAAAACCGATATTGAAAAACCGATATTGAAAAACCGATATTGAAAAACTGATATTGAAACCGATATTAGAACCGATATTGAAAAACCGATATTGAAAAACCGATATTGAAAAACTGATATTGAAACCGATATTAGAACCGATATTGAAAAACAAATATTGAAAAACTGATATTGAAAAACCGATATTGAAAAACCGATATTGAAAAACTGATATTGAAACCGATATTAGAACCGATATTGAAAAACCGATATTGAAAAACCGATATTGAAAAACCGATATTGAAAAACCGATATTGAAAAACCGATATTGAAAAATTTATATCGAAAAACTGATATTGAAACCGATATTAGAACCGATATTGAAAAACCGATATTGAAAAACCGATATTGAAAAACCGATATTGAAAAACCGATATTGAAAAACCGATATTGAATCCGATATTAGAACCGATATTGAAAAACCGATATTGGAGAACAAATATTGAAAAACTGATATTGAAAAACCGATATTGAAAAACTGATATTGAAAAACCGATATTGAAAAACCGATATTGAAAAACCGATATTGAATCCGATATTAGAACCGATATTCAAAAACCGATATTGGAGAACAAATATTGAAAACCTGATATTGAAAAACTGATATTGAAAAACCGATATTGAAAAACCGATATTGAAAACCGATATTGAAAAACTTATATTGCAAAACCGATATTGAAACCGATATTAGAACCGATATTGAAAAACCGATATTGGAGAACAAATATTGAAAAACTGATATCGAAAAACTGATATTGAAAAACCGATATTGAAAAACCGATATTGAAAAACCGATATTGACACCGATATTAGAACCGATATTGAAAAACCGATATTGAAAAACCGATATTGAATCCGATATTAGAACCGATATTCAAAAACCGATATTGGAGAACAAATATTGAAAACCTGATATTGAAAAACTGATATTGAAAAACCGATATTGAAAAACCGATATTGAATCCGATATTAGAACCGATATTCAAAAACCGATATTGGAGAACAAATATTGAAAAACTGATATTGAAAAACCGATATTGAAAAACAAATATTGCATCCGATATTAGAACCGATATTCAAAAACCGATATTGGAGAACAAATATTGAAAAACTGATATTGAAACCGATATTGAAAAACCGATATTGAAAAACAAATATTGAAAAACTGATATCGAAAAACTGATATTGAAAAACCGATATTGAAAAACCGATATTGAAAAACTGATATCGAAAAACTGATATTGAAAAACCGATATTGAAAAACTGATATTGAAACCGATATTAGAACCGATATTGAAAAACCGATATTGAAAAACCGATATTGAAAAACCGATATTGAATCCGATATTAGAACCGATATTGAAAAACCGATATTGAAAAACAAATATTGAAAAACCGATATTGAAAAACTTATATCGAAAAACTGATATTGAAAAACCGATATTGAAAAACCGATATTGAAAAACCGATATTGACACCGATATTAGAACCGATATTGAAAAACAAATATTGAAAAACTGATATCGAAAAACTGATATTGAAAAACCGATATTGAAAAACCGATATTGAAAAACTTATATTGCAAAACCGATATTGAAACCGATATTAGAACCGATATTGAAAAACCGATATTGGAGAACAAATATTGAAAAACTGATATTGAAAAACCGATATTGAAAAACCGATATTGAAAAACCGATATTGAATCCGATATTAGAACCGATATTCAAAAACCGATATTGGAGAACAAATATTGAAAAACTGATATTGAAAAACCGATATTGAAAAACTGATATTGAAAAACCGATATTGAAAATCCGATATTGAAAAACCGATATTGAATCCGATATTAGAACCGATATTCAAAAACCGATATTGGAGAACAAATATTGAAAAACTGATATCGAAAAACTGATATTGAAAAACCGATATTGAAAAACCGATATTGAATCCGATATTAGAACCGATATTCAAAAACCGATATTGGAGAACAAATATTGAAAAACTGATATCGAAGAACTGATATTGAAAAACCGATATTGAAAAACCGATATTGAATCCGATATTAGAACCGATATTCAAAAACCGATATTGGAGAACAAATATTGAAAAACTGATATTGAAAAACCGATATTGAAAAACAAATATTGAAAAACCGATATTGAAAAATTTATATCGAAAAACTGATATTGAAAAACCGATATTGAAAAACCGATATTGACACCGATATTAGAACCGATATTGAAAAACCGATATTGAAAAACAAATATTGAAAAACTGATATCGAAAAACTGATATCGAAAAACCGATATTGAAAAACCGATATTGAAAAACCGATATTGAAAAACTGATATTGAAACCGATATTAGAACCGATATTGAAAAACCGATATTGAAAAACCGATATTGAAAAACTGATATTGAAACCGATATTAGAACCGATATTGAAAAACAAATATTGAAAAACTGATATTGAAAAACAAATATTGAAAAACCGATATTGACACCGATATTAGAACCGATATTGAAAAACCGATATTGAAAAACAAATATTGAAAAACTGATATCGAAAAACTGATATTGAAAAACCGATATTGAAAAACCGACATTGAAAAACTTATATTGCAAAACCGATATTGAAACCGATATTAGAACCGATATTGAAAAACCG
>NW_027487494.1:0-14979 GCF_050908995.1 Andrena cerasifolii | reverse complement strand
ATAATTAAAAATTAAAAAAAATTTAAAATTTTTTAAAATATAAAAAATAAATTTTTTTTTTAAATTTTGTTAAAAAATTAAATAAAATTTTTTTTTAAAAAAAAATTAAAAAATTTTTAAAAATTTTAAAAGTTGAAAAAAAATTCAAAATTTAAAAGAATTTTTTTAATTTTTAAAATTTTAAAAATTCAATTTAAAATTTAAAATTTTTTTTTAATTTTCTTATAATTTTTTTATTTTTTTTTTTAAGTTTTCAAAAAATCATTTTACTAATGTTTTTTAATTTTTTGCAAATTTTGTTTTAATTTATTAATAAATTTTTTAAAAAATTATTTGTTATTTATTTTTTAAAATATTTTTTTTAATTATTTAATTTTTAAAATTTTTTAAATTTTTTTTTAAAATTTTATAAAAATTTTTTTTTTATTTTTTTTTCAAATTTTTTTTAAATTTTTGATAATTTTTAAAAAAATTTTTTTTTTTAAAATTTGTTTTAATTTTTTACTAAAATTAAAAAAAATTATTTCTTTTTATTTTTTTTTAAATTTTGGTTTAATTTATTAACAAATTTTTTAAAATTTTTTTATTTATTTTTTAAAATTTTTTTTTATTTTTTCATTTTTTTTATTTTTCTTTTAAATTTTGTATATATTTTTTTATTTAAAATTTTTTTTATATTTAAAATTTTTAATTTATTTTTTTATTTCTTTATTTCTTTTAATTTTTGTTTATTATTTTTTTTTATTTTAATTTTTTTTTTTAATTTTTTTAACAATTTTTTTAAAATTATTTTTATTTATGTTTTTAAATTTTTTTTTAATTTTTTAAAAAAAAAATTTAATTTTTTAATTTTTTAACAAAATTAAAAAAAATTCTTTATTTTGATTTTTATCAACTTTTTAAAATTTTTTAAATTTTTTTTAAAAAACTTTATTTTATTTTTTTAACAAAATTTTAAAAAAATTTCTTCATTTTTTATTTTTTTTTCAATTTTAACTTTTTCTTTAATTTTTTTTATTTTTATTTTAAATTTTGTGTATATTTTTTTTATTTAATTTTTTTTTATATTTTAATTTTTTTTAATGTATTTATTTCTTTTAAAATTTTTTTATTATTTTTTTTATTTTAACTTTTTTTTAAATTTTTTTAACAATTTTTTTACATTTTTTTTAAATTTTTTCTTAATTTAAAAAAAAAATTTTTAATTTTTTAAAACTTTATTTTTTAACTTTTTTTTAAAAAAAATTGTTTTAATTTTGTAACAATATTAAAAAATAATTCTTTATATTTTATTTTTTTTTTCAATTTTTTAAATTTTTAAAATTTTTTTTTTAAAATTTTGTTTTAATTTTTTAACAATTTTTTTTAAAAAATTTTTTTTTTTTTTTTTAACAAAATTAAAAAAAATTTCTTCATTTTTTATTTTTTTTTTTCAATTTTAAATTTTTTTTTAATTTTTTTTATTTTTTTTTATATTCTTATCATTTTTTTATTTTTTTTAATTTTTAAAAAATTTTTTTACTAATTTTTTTTAATTTTTTTTTAATTTTGTTTTAATTTTTTACAATTTTTTTAAAAAAATTTTATTCACGTTTTTAAAATTTTTTTCTTAATTTTTTAAAAAATTTTTTAAAAAAATTGTTTTAATTTTTTAACAAAATTTAAAAAAAACTTTTTTTCAATTTTTTAATTTTTTAAAATTTTTTTAAAATTATTTTTATTTATGTTTTTTAAATTTTTTTCTTAATTTTTTTTAATTTTTAAATTTTTTTTTAATTTTTAAAATTATTTTTAAAATTTAAACAATTTTTTTTTTAAATTTTGTTTTAATATTTTACAATTTTTTTACAATTTTCTTATTCATGTTTTTATAATTTTTTCTTAATTTTTTAAAAAAAAATTAAATTTTTTCAAAAAAATTTTATTTTAATTTTTTAACAAAATTTAAAAAAAATTTCTTCATTTTTTATTTTTTATCAATTTTAAAAATTTTTTTAAAATTTTTAAAATTTTTTTTTATTTTCCTATCATTTTTTTATACTTTTTCAATTTTTAAAAAATTTTTTTTAATTTTTTTTTAAAAAAAATTTATTTTATTTTTTTTAACAAAATTTAAAAAAAATTTCTACATTTTTTATTTTTTTTTTTCAATTTAAAATTTTTTTTTATTTTTTTTTAATTTTTTTTTTATTTTCTTTTCATTTTTTTATTTTTTTTTAAATTTTTAAAAAATTATTTTACTAATGTTTTTTAATTTTTTTGTAAATTTTGTTTTAATTTATTAACAAATTTTTTAAAAAATTATTTTTATTTATTTTTTTAAAATATTTTTTTTAAATTTTTTAATTTTTAAAAATTTTTTTAAAATTTTTTTAAAAATTTTATAAAATTTATTTTATTTTTTTTCAATTTTTTTTTAAATTTTTGATAATTTTGTTTAAAATTTTTTTTTTAATGTCACGTCCCGGGTGAAGGTCTTTTTTAGGGGAATGACATAGTTGGGGTAGATCGGGAGGAAGCCTTGGCACGAAAACCAGGTACGCGACACAAGGCTAGTTGGGGGAGTTTAGGCACGAAAACCAGCTTCGCGGCACTAAGCAGGATAGGACTTTGGCACGAAAACTAGGTTCGCGGCACAAAGTGAGGCAGGAGTTAGGCACGAAAACAAGTTTCGCGGCACTAGGAACGATGGGAGTTAGGCACGAAAACAGGTTTCGCGGCACTAGGAACGATGGGAGTTAGGCACGAAAACAGGTTTCGCGGCACTAGGAAGGATGGGAGTTAGGCACGAAAACAGGTTTCGCGGCACTAGGCACGATGGGAGTTAGGCACGAAAAACAAGTTTCGCGGCGCAAGCAACCAGGGAAGGTAAAGCAGTAATCAAGCACCAGAGTGACACCCGTTAGACACAAGCATGGGTATTTAAAGTCCTGATAATTGGATTTACCGTTGCATTAATATAAGAAAACCTCGCGTTATATTTCTTTATAATAGAGGTAACGGTATGGTCGTACAAGGCCTATACGAAAGTAAGCCTTGTAAACACTGTAAGAAATCCCGGAGTTCGCGAACCGAGATCAGCTGTTGCAGTGGCTTGTTTATGATTCGGTAATTCCGTAACCGAAGGATCACTACAATAATTCGAAGCGTTATTTAGAATAAGAACGTTTTATTCAGTTCAAAGCATATGTGGTAATATTATAATAATGCGTGGGACGTTGAGCATTAGCACAAAACATTTATATAAATGGTAAACAATAGCAATATATAGATGAACATGAAATATGCGAGTATTAGCAATAGACAAGAATATGAAAAGCAATAAGCGTTAGGAATGTTAAGATGATATAAACGATAAGCAATAATAAGAAAAGCATAAGCAAGAAAGTGTAATATAAATGGCGATGATATGCAGTGTTATAATAAGTAATATTAATTGCTCACAGTTGTTGTCGAAAGTGAATCTCTCGTCGAGAGTAGTTGCACTGAATTTAATGCACGTTAGTTAAATTGTTACTTTCGTTGAACTGTCTCTATGGATGAGCTTTCCGTAGAAGAAGAGTCCGTAGAAGAAGAGTCCGTAGAAGAAGAGTGCTACGGCCTCTGGGGCCCTTGTATTTATACAGTGTTTAGGTATGAGGGGTGTGCGCGGTATGCACCGTGACTCATGCACGAAATATGCGTCGCAATAAGACTTCCGGGTTTTTTATAAAGGGCATTCGAAAAGGACTTCGCAATATTATTTCCGGGGTTTTTATGAGGGGCGCTCGAGAAGGGGGACTCAAACTAGTTACATGTGGTTTGCGTGTTTTGATTGGAACGGGGTAAGAGTGGCTTCGACTCGGTGGGTCGTAGGGAGGTCGTGAGACGTAGTCTCGATGTAAGAGGGTTTTTGGGACGAGGGACTTGTTTAGACTTTGAAGGTGAGGGAGGAGATCGTGCCTCGTAGGGCGTAGAGGGAAGGGGATTTCGTAGTAGATCATCTTGAGATAGGGACCGCTAAGGTATATCGTCAAGGTGGTCGGTAGTTGGGAAAAAGGGGTAAGATTTGAATTCGAGGGATTTTGGCGAAGATTTGGAGTTATTTGTGGGGAAGACTCTAATTACGACTGCGCGAAAAATAGTGGGACGTCACATTAAAAAAATTTGTTTTAATTTTTTACTAAATTTTTTTTTTAATTTTGGTTTAATTTATTAACAAAATTTAAAATTTTTTTTTTTATTTTTTAATTTTTTTTCTTTTACATTTTGTATATATTTTTTTATTTAAAATTTTTTTTTATATTTAAAATTTTTATTTTATTTATTTTTATCTTTTAAATTTTTTTTAATATTTTTCTTATTTTAATTTTTTTAATTTTTTTAACAATTTTTTTAAAATTATTTTTATTTATGTTTTTTAAATTTTTTTTTAAATTTTTAAAAAAATTTTTTTAATTTTTTAACTTTTAAAAAATTTTTTTTTAATTTTTTAATTTTTTAAAAAAAAAATTTTTAATTTTTTAATTTTTTTTACAAAATTTGTTTTAATTTTTTAACAAAATTAAAAAAAATCTTTATTTCTGATTTTTTTCAACACTTTAAAATTTTTTTTAAATTTTTAAAATTTTTTTTTAAATTTTGTTTTAATTTTTTAAAAAAATTTTATTTATATTTTTTAAATTTTCTTCTTAATTTTTTTTATTTTAAAATTTTTTTTTAAAATATTAAAAAAAAATTTTTTTTAAATTTTGTTTTAATTTTTTTAAAATTTTTTTTACAATTTTCTTATTCATGTTTTTAAATTTTTTTCTTCATTTTTTAAAAATTTTTTTAAAAAAATTGTTTTAATTTTTTAACAAAATTTTAAAAAAATCTTTTTTTAAATTTTTAAAAAATTTTTTTTTTTTAAATTTTTAAAAAATTATTTTACTAATGTTTTTTAATTTTTTTTGTAAATTTTGTTTTAATTTATTAACAAATTTTTTAAAGAATTATTTTTTATTTATTTTTTAAAAATTTTTTTTTAATTTTTTAATTTTTAAAATTTTTTAAAAATTTTTTTAAAAAATTTATAAAATTTTTTTTTATTTTTTTCAATTTTTTTTTTAAATTTTTGATAATTTTTTTTAAAATTTTTTTTTTAAAAATTTGTTTTAATTTTTTACTAAAATTTAAAAAAAAATTATTTCTCTTTATTTTTTTTTAAATTTTGGTTTAATTTATTAACTAAATTTTTAAAAAAATTTTATTTATTTTTAAAATTTTTTTTTATTTTCTTATAATTTTTTTATTTTTTTTTAAGTTTTTAAAAAATTATTTTACTAATGTTTTTTAATTTTTTTGCAAATTTTGTTTTAATTTATTAACAAATTTTTTAAAAGATTATTTTTTATTTATTTTTTAAAATATTTTTTTTTAATTATTTAATTTTTTAAAATTTTTTAAAATTTTTTTTTTAAATTTTATAAATTTTTTTTTTATTTTTTTCAATTTTTTTTTTAAATTTTTTTTAAAAAAAATGTTTTAATTTTTTACTAAAATTTAAAAAAAAATTTATTTCTTTTTATTTTTTTTTAAATTTTGGTTTAATTTATTAACAATTTTTATTTCATTTTAAAATTTTTTTTTTATTTTTTAATTTTTTTTATTTTTCTTTTAAATTTTGTATATATTTTTTTATTTAATTTTTTTTTATATTTTAAATTTTTTTATTTTTTTTATTTATTTATTTCTTTAAAAAAATTATTATTATTTTTTTATTTTAACTTTTTTTAATTTTTTAAAATTTTTTTAACAATTTTTTTAAAATTATTTTTATTTATGTTTTTTAAATTTTTTTCGTAACTTTTTTTATTTTTTTAATTTTTTTTTAAATTTTTTTTAAATTTAAAAAAAAAAAATTTTTAAATATTGTTTTAATTTTTTACAATTTTTTTACAATTTTCTTATTCATGTTTTTAAAATTTTTTTCTTAATTTTTTAAATTTTTTTTTAAAAAAATTGTTTTAATTTTTTAACAAAATTTAAAAAATCTTTTTTTTCAATTTTTTTTCAATTTTTAAAAAAAATTTTAAATTTTTTTTTAAATTTCTTATAATTTTTTTATTTTTTTTTAATTTTTAAAAAATTATTTTACTAATGTTTTTTAATTTTTTGCAAATTTTGTTTTAATTTTTTACAATTTTTTAAAAAAAATTTTATTCATGTTTTTACAATTTTTTTCAAAAATTTTTATTCATGTTTTTACAATTTTTTTTAAAAATTTTTATTCATGTTTTTAAAATTTTTTTTAAAAAAATTGTTTTAATTTTTTAACAAAATTTAAAAAAAATCTTTTTTTTTCAATTTTTTAAAATTTTTTAAAAAATTTAAAAAAAATTTTTAATTCTCTTATAATTTTTTTATTTTTTTTTTAAATTTTTAAAAAAATATTTTACTAATGTCTTTTATGCAAATTATGTTTTAATTTATTAACGAATTTTTAAAAAAAAAAATTTTATTAATTTTTTAAAATATTTTTTTTAATTTTTTAATTTTTTAAAATTTTTTTAAATTTTTTAAAAAATTTTATAAATTTTTTTTTTATTTTTTTCAAATTTTTTTTTAAATTTTTGATAATTTTTAAAAAAAAATTTTTTTTTAAAAAAATTGTTTTAATTTTTTACTAAAATTTAAAAAAAAAATATTTATTTATTTTTTAAATTTTGGTTTAATTTATTAACAAATTTTTTAAAATTTTTTTTATTTATTTTCTAAATTTTTTTTATTTTTTAATTTTTTTTATTTTTCGTTTAAATTTTGTATATATTTTTTTATTTTAAATTTTTTTTATATTTAAATTTTTTATTTTATTTTTTTATTTATTTATTTCTTTTAAATTTTTTTATTATTTTTTTTATTTTAATTTTTCTTAACAATTTTTTTAAAATTATTTTTATTCATGTTTTTAAATTTTTTTTAATTTCTTAAAAAAAAAATTTTTTAATTTTTAAATTTTTTTACACAATTAAAAAAAATCTTTATTTTTTTTTTTCAACTTTTAAAAAATTTTATAAAATTTTTTTTATTTTCAAATTTTTTTTTCAACTTTTTAAAATTTTTTAAAAATTTTTTTAATTTTTTTTAAAATTTTGTTTTAATTTTTAAAAAAAAAATTAGTTATATTTTTTAAATTTTTTTCTTAATTTTTTTTATTTTTTTTAATTTTTTTTAAAATTTTTTTTAAATTTAAAAAAAAAATTTTTAAATATTGTTTTAATTTTTTACAATTTTTTTACAATTTTCTTATTCATGGTTTTATAATTTTTTTCTTAATTTTTAAAAAAAAAATTTTTAATTTTTAAAATTTTTTTCTTAATTTTTTTTAATTTTTTTTTTAAATTTTTTTTTTTATTTTCTTATCATTTTTTTATTTTTTTTTAATTTTTAAAATTTTTTTTACTAATTTTTATAATTTTTTTTAAAATTATGTTTGAATTTTTTACAATTTTTTTAAAAAAATTTTATTCATGTTTTTAAATTTTTTTCTTCATTTAAAAAAACTTTTTTTTTAATTTTTTAAAACTTTATTTTTTAACCTTTTTTTAAAAAAATTGTTTTAATTTTGTAACAAAATTAAAAAAATTCTTTATTTTTGATTTTTTTTTCAAATTTTTAAATTTTTTAAAATTTTTTTTAAATTTTTATTAAATTTTGTTGTAATTTTTTAAAAAAAATTATTTATATTTTAAAATTTTTTTTCTTAATTTTTTTTTGTTTTTTAAAATTTTTTAAAATTTTTTAAAATTTTTTAAAATTTTTTTTAAAATTTTGTTTTAATTTTTTAACAATTTTTTTTGAAAAAAATTTATTTATGTTTTTTAAATTTTTTTCTTAATTTTTTTTATTTTTTGAATTTTTTTAAATTTTTAAAATTTTTTTTTAAATTTTTTAAATTTTTTTTAAAATTAAAAAAAAAAATTTTTAATTTTTTTTTAAATTTTGGTTTAATTTATTAACAATTTTTATTTCATTTTTTTTAAATTTTTTTTTTATTTTTTAATTTTTTTATTTTTCTTTTAAATTTTGTATATATTTTTTTATTTAAATTTTTTTTATATTTTAAATTTTTTTATTTTTTTATTTTTTATTTATTTCTTTCTTTTAAATTTCTTTATTATTTTTTTTATTTTATTTTTTCAAAATTTTTTTAACAATTTTTTTAAAATCATTTTTATTTATGTTTTTTAAATTTTGTTTTAATTTTAAAAAAAAAAATTATTTATATTTTTTAAATTTTTTTCTTAATTTTGGTTTAATTTATTAAAAAAAATTTTTTATTTATTTTTTAAAATTTTTTTTTTATTTTTTAATTTTTTTTATTTTGCTTTTAAATTTTGTATATATGTTTTTATTTAAATTTTTTTTATATTTTAAATTTTTTATTTTTTTTATTTATTTATTTCATTTAAAAATTTATTATTATTTTTTTTATTTTAACTTTTTTTTAAATTTTTGATAATTTTTTAAAAATTTTATTTAAAAAAATTTGTTTTAATTTTTTACTAAAATTTAAAATTTTTTTTTTTAAATTTTGGTTTAATTTATTAACAAAATTTTTTAAAAAACTTTTATTTAATTTTAAAATTTTTTTTTTATTTTTTTTTATTTTTCTTTTAAATTTTGTATATATTTTTTTATTTTAATTTTTTTTTATATTTAAAATTTTTATTTTATTTTTTTATTTATTTATTTCTTTTAAATTTTTTTTATTATTTTTTTTATTTTAATTTTTTTTTTTAATTTTTTAACAATTTTTTTAAAATTATTTTTATTTATGTTTTTTAATTTTTTTTCTTAATTTTTTAAAAAGAATTTTCTAATTTTTAAAATTTTATTTTTTAATTTTTTTTTAAAAACTTGTTTTAATTTTTTAACAAAATTTAAAAAAAATTTCTTCATTTTTTATTTTTTTCTTCAATTTTTTAAAATTTTTTAAAATTTTTTTTAAAATTATTTTTATTTATGTTTTTAAAATTTTTTTCTTAATTTTTTAAAAAAATTTCAATTTTTTTAAAAAATTTGTTTTAATTTTTTAACAAAATTAAACAAAAATTCTTTATTTTTGATTTTTTTCAACTTTTTAAAATTTTTTAAAATTTTCTAAATTTTTTTTTTAATTTTTCTTAATTTTTTAAAAAAAATTTATTTATAATTTTTAAATTTTTTTCTTAATTTTTTTTATTTTTTTAATTTTTTTAAAAATTTTTTAAAAATTTTTTTAAAATTTTTTAATTTTTTTTTTAAATTTTGTTTTAATTTTTTACAATTTTTTACAATTTTCTTATTCATGTTTTTATAATTTTTTTCTTAATTTTTTTAAAAAAAATTAAAATTTTTTTTAAAAATTTTATTTTAATTTTTTAACAAAATTTAAAAAAAATTTCTTCATTTTTTATTTTTTTTCAATTTTAAAATTTTTTTTTAATTTTTTTTATTTTTTTTTATTTTCTTATCATTTTTTTATTTTTTTTTAATTTTTAAAAAATTTTTTACTAATTTTTAAAATTTTTTTTTAAATTTTGTTTTAATTTTTTACAATTTTTTAAAAAAAAATTTATTCAACTTTTTAAAATTTTTTAAAATTTTTTTGTAAATTTTGTTTTAATTTATTAACAAATTTTTTAAAAAATTATTTTTTATTTATTTGTCACGTCCCGGGTGAGGTCTTTTGGGTACGATGACATTAGGAAAGGAGAAAGACAGGCGCGAATCTAAAATCCAGCACTCTGAGATTTTTGGGGGAAGACCAGGCGCGAATATTAAATCCGTCACACTGAGGGTTTGGAAGGAACTTAGGCGCGAATCTTGAATCCAGCACACTGAGGGTTTGAAAGGAATTCAGGCGCGAATCTATAATCCAGCACACTGAGGGTTTGAAAGGAATTCAGGCGCGAATCTATAATCCAGCACACTGAGGGTTTGGAAGGAGAGGAACGTCAGGCGCGAATCTTGAATCCAGCACACTGAGGGTTTTGAAGGAGAGGAACGTCAGGCGCGAATCTTGAATCCAGCACACTGAGGATTTTGAAGGAATTCAGGCGCGAATCTATAATCCAGCACACTAATCGTTTTACAGGGAGGAACGCCAGGCGCGAATCTATAATCCAGCACACTAGTCGACCAGGGAAGTTTAAAAGCTAGAGCGTATTTGGGGAACACCCGTTAGCACTTTGTTTTGGTTTACGTAATATCAGATTTACCGTTGCATAGGCACAAAAAGTTTCCTCGTAATATTTCTTGAGAAATTCGTCTATACGTGCAGCTATGCAAGGGAATGTTAGTAAACACTGTCACTGTTCTCTAGTTCGCGATCCGCGATCAGCTGTTTCGCCGACTCGTTGGTTTGTATCTTAGTACGTTCGTAACTAATGGTTGAACACAAACAACTTGAAGCAAGATTTTAAACAAAGCGATTTATTAACTTCGTTAATCGGTTATTATAATCGTGCGAGGGGCTTTTAGCATTGGCACAATATTTGTAATATGGTTATAACATTTAATATATATATATGGACATGAGATACAATATAAGTCGTTTAATAATGATCGTTAATAATAATAATATGATAAGATTGCGATAAGCAGTTATAATAGAATAGTAAGATTGCGATAAGCAGTTATAAACAAAATAATAGAATAGTAAGATTGCGATAAGCAGTTATAAACGAAATAATTGAATAGTAAGATTGCGATAAGCAGTTATAAACAAAATAATAGAATAGTATGGTATGGTGGTGATATGCACAATAATATTAAGTAATATAAATGGCTTACGGTGATCGTCGAACACTGAGTTTAATATTAACACTTTTAAGATATACTTTTCAAGTAAGCCTTCTACCGAAGAGGTTTCTGTCGAAGAAAGAGGACTCGGCCTGTCAGGACCTCATATTTATGTACTTTCACAGGAGTATTGTGGGGTACGCGCGGTAAAGACCTTGACACATTTCGGTTTAAGACGCAGTAGGACTTCCGGGGTTTTTACAAACGGTACGTCTATTAATAGACGTATTTATGTCACGTACGCCAAATATACGTCGCAATTAGGTTTCTGGGGTTTTTATGACTGCGAAAAGAGATACTCAACTCATCGAATGGATTTCGGGTGTTTTACGGGAAAGGGGTTATTAGAGTGGCTTGGACTTCATGAGTCGTAAAGAGGGGGTTGAGACTTGGTCTCGATTTAAGAGGGATTTGTAATGAGGGACTTGTTTGAATTTGTTTTTGGAGGGAATGATTCGTGCCTTGTAAGACGAATAGGCGAAGAGGGTTTTGAAACGATCATCTCGTGATGGGGACCGCTAAGGTACATCAGCGAGGTGGAGGTTTGTATTGATCATCCTGTGTTGTTGACCGCTAAGGTGCAACATCAAGGTGATCGGTGATTGAGGAGATGGGGTAGGAGTTGAGTTTGATAGACTTTAGTGGAGTGATTTTGAGGTTTACTAGTGGAATTGGGAATAGGAAACGCGCGAAAAATCGTGGGACGTTACATATTTTTGAATATATATTTTTTTAAAATTTTTTAAAATTTTTTTAAATTTTTTTAAAAATTTTATAAAATTTTTTTTATTTTTTTCAAACTTTTTTAAAATTTTTTTTAATTTTTTTTAAATTTTGTTTTAATTTATTAACAAATTTAAACAAAATTTTTTTTTTTTTTAATTTTTTAAATTTTTAAAATTTTTTTTTTAAAATATTGTTTTAATTTTTTAACAATTTTTTTTTAAAAAAAATTTATTTATTTTTAATTTTTTTTATTTTTTAATTTTTTTATTTAATTTTTGTTTTATATTTAAAATTTTTATTTTATTTTTTTATTTATTTATTTCTTTTAAATTTTTTTATTATTTTTTTAAAAAATTTTTTTAAAATTTTTTTAAAATTATTTTTATTTATGTTTTTAAAAATTTTTTTAATTTAAAAAAATATTTTTTTAATTTAATTTTTAAAATTTTTTTTTTTAAATTTTTTAATTTTTTAAAAAAAATTTTTTTAATTTTTTAATTTTTTTTAAAATTTTTTTTAATTTTTTTAAAAAATTTTATTTATAATTTTTAAAAAATTTTATTTATAATTTTTAAATTTTTTCCTTAATTTTTTTTATTTTTTTAAATTTTTTTAAAATTTTTTTAAAATTTTTTAAAAATTTTTTTTTAAAATTTTGTTTTAATTTTTTACAATTTTTTACAATTTTCTTATTCACGTTTTTATAATTTTTTTCTTAATTTTTAAAAAAAATTAAATTTTTTTAAAAAATTTTATTTTAATTTTTTAAGAAAATTTTAAAAAAATTTCTTCATTTTTTATTTTTTTTTAATTTTTAAAAAAAATTTTACTAATTTTTTTAAATTTTGTTTTAATTTTTTACAATTTTTTTTAAAAAAATTTTATTCATGTTTTTAAAATTTTTTTTAAATTTTTAAAATTTTTTTTTTAAAATTTGTTTTAATTTTTTAACAATTTTTTTTTTTAAATTTTATTTATGTTTTTTAAATTTTTTTCTTAATTTTTTTATTTTTTCTTAATTTTTTTATTTTTTTTAAATTTTTTAATTTTTTTTAATTTTTAAAATTTTTTTTACAACTTTTCTTTTAAATTTTGTTTTATTTTCTTTTTAAATTTATTCATTTTTAAAATTTTTTTTTATTTTTTAATTTTTTTATTTTTCTTTTAAATTTTGTATATATTTTTTTATTTAAATTTTTTTTTATATTTTAAATTTTTTTATTTTTTTTATTTATTTATTTCTTTTAAAATTTTTTATTATTTTTTTTATTTTAACTTTTTTTAAAATTTAAAAAAAAAATTTTAACAATTTTTTAAAATTATTTTTATTTATGTTTTTTAAATTTTTCTCTTAATTTTTTTAAAAAAATTTTTAATTTTTTTAAATTTTATATTTGAATTATTTTAAAAAAATTTGTTTTAATTCTTTAACAAAATATAAAAAAATTCTTTAATTTTGATTTTTTTCTCAACTTTTTAAAATTTTTAAAACTTTTTTTAAAATTTTTCTTTTAAATTTTGTTTTAATTTTTTCAAAAAAATTATTTATTTTTAAAATTTTTTTTTTAATTTTTGATTTTTTTATTTTTCTTTTAAATTATGTATATATTTTTTTATTTAAATTTCTTCTTTATATTTAAAATTTTTATTTTATTTTTTTATTTATTTATTTCTTTTAAATTTTATTATTATTTTTTTTTATTTTAATTTTGTATAAATTTTTTAACATTTTTTTAACAATTTATTTATGTTTTTTAAATTTTTATATAATTTTTTTAAAAAAAAATTTAATTTTTTAATTTTTTAAACAAATTTTTTTTAACTTTTTATTTATTTTTAAAAAAATTTGTTTTAATTTTTAAACAAAATTTAAAAAAAATCTTTTTTATAAATTTTTTTAAATTTTTTAAAAATTTTTAAAATTTTTCTTTTAAATTTTGTTTTAATTTTTTGAAACAATTTATTTATGTTTTTAAAAATTTTTTTTAATTTTTTTTTATTTTTTAAAATTTTTTTTAAAAAAATTATAAAATTTAAAATTTCTTCTTTAAAATTTTGTTTTAATTTTTTACAATTTATTTAAAAATTTTATTCATGTTTTTAAATTTTTTTTCTTAATTTTTTAAAAAAATTTTGAAAAAATTGTTTTAATTTTTTAACAAAACTTAAAAACAATCTTGTTTTTCAATTTTTTTTACTTTTTAAAAAATTATTTTACTAATGTAATTTATTATCATAAAATTATTTTTAAAAAGTAAAAAAAATTGTTTTAATTTTTTAACAAAACTTAAAAACAATCTTGTTTTTCAATTTTTTTTTACTTTTTAAAAAATTATTTTACTAATGTTTTTTTTGTAAATTTTGTTTTAATTTATTATCAAATTTTTTAAAATTATTTTTTTATTTATTTTTTAAAATATATTTTTTTAATTTTTTTTAAATTTTTTTAAAAATTTTATAAATTTTTTTTATTTTTTTCAAATTTTTTCTTCATTTTAAAAAATTTTTTTTTAATTTTTTAAAACTTTATTTTTAACTTTTTTAAAAAAAATTGTTTTAATTTTGTAACAAAATTAAAAAAAATTCTTTATATATTATTTTTTTTCAATTTTTAAAATTTTTTTTCAATTTTAAAAATTTTTTTTTTAAATTTTGTTTTAATTTATTAACAAATTTTTTAAAAAATTATTTTTTATTTATTTTTTAAAATATTTTTTTTTAATTTTTTAATTTTTTAAATTTTTTTTAAATTTTTTAAAAATTTTATTTCTATATTTTTTAATTTTTTTCATTTTTTAAAAAAAATTTAAAATTTTTTTTTAAATTCTTTTTTAATTTTCTAATAACGCTTTTCTTTTTTTTTAATTTTTTAATTTTTTTAAAAAATTTATAAAATTTTTTTTTAAATTTTTGATAAATTTTTTAAAAATTTTTTTTTTTAAATTTGTTTTAATTTTTTAACAAAATTTTAAAAAAATCTTTTTTTTCAACTTTTTAAAATTTTTTAAAAATTGTTTTAATTTTTTAACAATATTAAAAAAATTCTTTATTTTTTATTTTTTTCCAATTTGTTAAAATTTTTTAAAAAAATTTTAAAATTATTTTTATTTGTTTTTAATTTTTTTTTCATTTTTAAAATTTTTTTTCTTCATTTTTAAAATTTTTTAAAAATTTATTTTTTAACTTTTTTTAAAAAAATTGTTTTAATTTTGTAACAAAATTAAAAAAAATTCTTTACATTTTTTTTTTCAATTTTTAAAATTTTTTTTATTTTTTTTTTAATTTTTTTTTATTTTCTTATCATTTTTTTTATTTTTTTTTAATTTTTAAAAAAATTTTTACTAATTTTTTTTAATTTTTTTTAATTTTGCTTTAATTATTTACAATTTTTTCAAAAAAATTTTATTCATGTTTTTAAAATTTTTTTCTTAATTTTTTTTAAATTTT